>NC_085136.1:268933544-269233544 GCF_035046485.1 Aedes albopictus
CTGTCTGTCTGTCTGTCTGTCTGTCTGTCTGTCTGTCTGTCTGTCTGTCTGTCTGTCTGTCTGTCTGTCTGTCTGTCTGTCTGTCTGTCTGTCTGTCTGTCTGTCTGTCTGTCTGTCTGTCTGTCTGTCTGTCTGTCTGTCTGTCTGTCTGTCTGTCTGTCTGTCTGTCTGTCTGTCTGTCTGTCTGTCTGTCTGTCTGTCTGTCTGTCTGTCTGTCTGTCTGTCTGTCTGTCTGTCTGTCTGTCTGTCTGTCTGTCTGTCTGTCTGTCTGTCTGTCTGTCTGTCTGTCTGTCTGTCTGTCTGTCTGTCTGTCTGTCTGTCTGTCTGTCTGTCTGTCTGTCTGTCTGTCTGTCTGTCTGTCTGTCTGTCTGTCTGTCTGTCTGTCTGTCTGTCTGTCTGTCTGTCTGTCTGTCTGTCTGTCTGTCTGTCTGTCTGTCTGTCTGTCTGTCTGTCTGTCTGTCTGTCTGTCTGTCTGTCTGTCTGTCTGTCTGTCTGTCTGTCTGTCTGTCTGTCTGTCTGTCTGTCTGTCTGTCTGTCTGTCTGTCTGTCTGTCTGTCTGTCTGTCTGTCTGTCTGTCTGTCTGTCTGTCTGTCTGTCTGTCTGTCTGTCTGTCTGTCTGTCTGTCTGTCTGTCTGTCTGTCTGTCTGTCTGTCTGTCTGTCTGTCTGTCTGTCTGTCTGTCTGTCTGTCTGTCTGTCTGTCTGTCTGTCTGTCTGTCTGTCTGTCTGTCTGGGTTCTATTTAAAAGAATTAACATTAGTTTAAAATCCTGAATAAAATAAAAACTCTCAGAGGGGGTCATTTGGATCTGGAGAATCTTGGGGGCGTTTTAAGGGGTCTCAGAGGATTTGGGAAGGGGGTAGCAAAAGCTCTGAGGAGCGTTCTAAGGGGCTCCCAGATGATTTTAGGGGTACCAAAAGATCTCAGGAGCGCTTCAGGGGGTCTTAGAGACGTTACAGAAACGTTCAGAAGCGTCTTATGGGGTCACAGGGCGCTTAAAGGGGTCCCATGGAATTACGAATTAGTGCCAGAGTATATCATAGGCATTCCAGAGGGTTTCAGGCAGTGCTGTCATGCTAAAATCAGAGCTGGTTACCCAAGTTTTCAAAATAGCTGCGCCCCTTATGATGCTACGCCCCCATATAAATAATTCAAGCATTGCGCTCAATTTAACTATTTTGCTGTTCCCAAAATAAAGCAAACAAGACAATTTTCCCGCTCACAAAAAAGTGTTAGTCTTGGATGTTAAAATTGCGCTCATCTTATACCAAAAAAGGATAATAGATTTTTCAGTTCCCAAAATATAAAGTGGCTATCTCAGATTCGAAAACAGCTCTCATCGTAAAATAAAAACAATGTGAAAATTCCTTCGCTTTTCAATGAGCTGCGATCTCAGTCGTAGAAATTCCCTCAAAATATATCATTAACAATGTAATATATGAAATTACGGATTTATATGATTTTGTTTGGACAAGTTTAATCATATTTGAAAAATAATAGTGTAATAGTTTTCAATTTATCAAATTTGTTGGTCGGAAAAAAAAATACATATCATAATTCAAAGATAAGTGGTGTAATAGCTGGAAACTTCATAAAATAAAAAAAAAACTAGTGGTGATATCAGATGAAAAACTTGCACTCATAATATCAAGTAAAATGTGACAAATTTTAATTCAATTTAACTATATTCTATTTATACTAAAAAATTGCTCTCATCGCAAATTGATAAAAATGTGAGAATGTCTGTCTACCCATTTAAAATAAAGGATTTGCAATCTAAGATGATAAAATATCTTATCTAATTGAAAACATTGAGACAATTTTGAAGTACTTAAACAAAATAAACGAGTTTGAATGTTAGATGAGACCATTGCGCTCTTCATACATTAAAAACAGAACATTAATTTGTCGGCTCCCCAAAATAGAAGCGGCGATCGAGGCGGCGATCTTATATTCATAAAACTTCACTCATCGGATAGCCATATGAAACTTCGTCGCTCTTTATAATAAAAGAGTCGCGTACTTAGTTGGAAAAATGTTGCTGTCATATTAAATAGATAATTTGAAAATTGCGCTCATCAAACATGTAAAAATGTTCGCTCTCCTCATAATATTAAAAAAAACTGAAAACTGAAACGATTTCTGTTAACTGGCCAAAAGAGAAAAAACTTTCGCTAACTTAGAAAAATTTGACCTACCCTAATACGTTAACTACTTTGAATTACCCTAATGAACTAGATGTAACTTGTTTTCCTTTCCAAGTAAACTTACACTACCACAACTATAGACAGCCTGTGTAACCCAGTCAGAACAGAAATAAAATGAGTCTATTGCAAACAGTAAAGCTGTTCGGGCGCGTTCTTTCGTTATTTCTCCCCGTCCGAATGATTCCCCGCGAGTTGGAAGTCCGCCATATTCGAAGTCCGCTGCGAAACCCTCGAAGGCCGGTTCCCGAGATTTGGTCGGTTGTGAGCTGTGACCGGGACCGGAAAAAAATCTGGATTTTACATGGTCCTTCGGCTCGGATTTTCGGTTCGGTCGTTTTCCCGGTATGCAAAAGTGCAAATCCGTCCGACTCGTGTTACTGTGAAATTACGCCAAGGATTGGCTGACACCGGTGTAGTGGTGTAGTGAAATTGAATCCTCCACATAAAATTGTGCGAGAAACGGTGAAAAAAGTGCGAAAGTGGCTCAAAAACGACGAAATTCGGTCGATATCCGAAATTGCGCAGTGAAATTTCTCGAAGCGCCACCGAAAGAAAAGAGAAGTTCAAGGGCGGCCATCTTGTGCCGAGAAATTTCCACGAGATTCAGCCAGGTTTCAGAGTGTGTGAGCGAAGGAGATCCAACTTGGATCACGAAGTACAGTGCCAGTGTATTGTGGGGAAAGAAAGCAGAGTAGATACGGCACTTGTGAGTGTCTTTAGTGGTGGCTACCCCGACCACTGCGGCTGAGTGGTACAGGCCATCCAAGTGAGAAGAGAATAGTGCGCCGTTCAGTTGTTGCTGTGTATTCCCCACGCAGACCGACGATTATTTGCGTGTATGCTACCTGCGCCGCTGCTATGTGCGTCGGCGAGAGCAGAGCAAAGAGCGAACTGCCGTTCGTTTGCTCGCGTTTCATTTTCCACGCTGTTCCCGAGGATTCTCTGCCAGCCAGCCACAACAGGGATCGACTGCTGCTGCCGTCATTGAGTGAGTACCTACGCTGCTTCTTTATCATTGCACACGACTCGCGTCGTGGTTCGTTAAGGTGAATATATAACGAAGCCACCCCTAGAATTTTCAAAAGCACAAATCTGAAGAACCCAATGTCTGACCACGCTGAAAAGTTGATCGATTGGTCACCCGCTCTTGGTCACCAATCGATCAACTTTTCATCGCAATCCATCATTCGGTTCTTCAGATTTGTGCTCTTGAAAATTCTAGGGGTGGCTTCGTTATATATTCACCACCCGTGCCGTTGTCGTCGGCGTCGGTGAGGTACGACTGTTCGTCGTCTCGTTTAGTCGGTTCGGTTAGTCGAGCCTATTGCTGGCACGGAAAGAAATTCGTTTCGTTTCGACTATCGCGTTGAGCCACCGTAAAGACAATGATTAAGGTTGAGGGTGATAAGCAAGCAGATGTCCTGAGCAGGGTTCCTGATTTCCACTTTTTATCTTCTTCCACATTCGAAGACAGTCAGCAGCGAACGGTTGTCGCTTTAGTTCGTGTGTATGCTTGTCAGCGACGACAGCAAACTCCGGCGAACGGTGGGAAGCCACACTTGGAAATTACTCATTCGTCAACATTCGCATCGTAAGCGAATGCGATTCGTGAGTGATGCGATTGATATTGTGCATACGAATATTTGATGTTTTCGAATTATTTTCTTTGCTAATCTAGCATTTCAACAACAATACAGTAAAAATGTACAGGGAATACTCAAAATAACTGGGACAGGTAAAATTTTCACTTTTCAAAAAATGTTCAATTCGCTGTAAATTTTTGAAAAGGGCATCAAATATTCTCAAATTTTCACTGTAAGTTCATCAACTAGTTGTGGAGAATTCCCAGAAGAAATTCCTGGAGGAATCCTTGGAAGAATTTCTTGAGGATTAACTAAAAAAAATTCAAGAGAAATCCCTGGAGGAATTCCTGGACGAATCCCAGGAGGAATCCCTGGAGGTATTCCTGGAATAACGCCTATAGGAATTCCTGGGGGAATCCCTGGAGGAGTTCCTGTAGGAATTCCTGGAGGATTTCCTGAGAAATTCCTGGAGGAATACCTAGAGGTATTTCTGGAGGAAATTCTGGAGGAATCTTTGGAGGAATCCCTGGAGGAAGCCCTAGAGGAAGCCCTAGATGAATTCCTGGAGGTATCCCTGGAGAAATCCCTGCAGGAATTCCTGGAGGAATACTTGGAAAAATTCCTGGAGGAACCCTGGAGAAATTCCTTAAGAAATCCCTGGAGAAATTCCTCGATGAATCGCTGGATGTATTCCTGGAGGAATCCCTGGACGAATTCCTTGAAGAAACCTTGGAGGAACGCCTGGAGCAATCCCTAGGGGAAATCCAGTAAGTATTCCTGGAGGATTTCCTGAGGACTTCCTTGAGGATTTCCTGTAGGTATTTTTGGAGAAATTCCTGTAGGAATGCTTGAAGGAATCCCTGGAGGTATTTTTGAAAGAATTATGATAATTAGCTTTATTAAGGACAGGGCCCCTATAGCCACAGCTATAAAGGCGTGGGTATTCAGTATGACCAAGCTGAGGGTGACGGGTTCGATTCCCGCTCAGTCCAGGATCTTTTCGTAATGGAAATTTCCTTGGGCATAGAGTATCTTCGTGCCTGCCACACGATATACACATGCACAATGGTCATTGGCAGAGGAAGCTCTCAGTTAATAACTGTGGAAGTTCTCATAGAACACTAAGCTGAGTAGCAGGCTTTGTCCCAGTTGGGACTTTACGCCAAGAAGAGGAGGAGCTTTATTAAGGAAATTTTCAGCCCTTGGCTGGTCGATCTCCGGTTTTTCTGAAAGAATTCGTGCAGGATTTCTTGGAGGAAACCCTGGAGGAAGCCCTGGAGGAATTCCTGGAGGTATCCCTGGAGAAATTCATGAAAAGAAAAATCCTTGGAGGAATACTTGAAAAAAAAAACCCTAGAGAAATTCGTTAAGGAATCCCTGGAGAAATTCCTGGAGGAATCGATGGATGTATTCCTGGAGGAATCCCTGGAGGAATTGCTTAAGGAAACTTTGGAGGAATTCCTGGATGAATTCCTTAAGGAGTCCTTGGAGGAATTCCTGGAGCAATCCCTGGAGAAATTCCTTGAGGAATCCCTGTAGGAATTAATGGAGGAATTTCTGGAAGATTCCCTAGAGAAATCCCTGGAGGAAATCCTGGAAGAATCCGTGACGAAATTCCTGGAGGAATCCTGGAAAAATTATTTAAAGAATCCCTGGAGAAATTCTTGGAAGAATCCCTGGGGAAATTCCAGGAAGAATCCCTGGGGAAATTCCTGGTGGAATTTCTTAAGGTATACTTGGAGGAATCCCTGGAGCAATTCCTGGAGGTATTTCTGGAGGATCCCCTGGAGGAGCCCTTGGCGAAATTCCTGGAGGCGCCCTGGAGGAATTCCTTAAGGAATCCCTGGAGAAACTCCTGGAGGAATCCCTGGAGAAATTCCTGGAGGAATCCTTCAGGTATCAGTAGGTCGGCTCCAGAGGCACGTTCTCCTCCATTTGGGAATTTCCTGAGGAATTCCTGGAGGAATCTCTGCAGGTATTTTTTAGAGGAATCCTTGCAGGAATCCCTGGAGGAAGCCCAGGAGGAATCCCTGGAGGTATTTTTTGAAGAATTTCTGGAGGAATCCCTGGGGGAATCCCTGGAGGAAGCCCAGGAGAAATCCCTGGAGGTTATTTTTGGAGGAATTCCTGGATGAATCCTTGGAGGAATCCCTAGAGAAAGCCCTGGGGGAATTCCTTGAGCAATCCCTGAAGGAGTTTCTGGAGGAATCCTTGCATGATTTTTTTGAGGAATCCCTGGAGAAATTGCTGGGGGAACCATTGAGAAATTCTTGGAGAAATCCCTGACGAAACTCCTGGAGGAATGTCTGGAGAAATTCCTGGAAGAATCCCCTTGGAGAAATTCTTGAAGGAACTCTAGAGAAATTCCTGAAGACATTCCTGGAGGAACCCTGGAGGTATTCCTGGTGGAATCGCTGGTGGAGTTCCTTGAGGAATCCTTGGAGGAATTACTGGGACAATTCCTTGAGAAAATCCTGAAACCCTGGAAGAATTCCTGGGGGAATGCCAGGAGGAATGCCTGGTGGAATTCCTGGAGGAATCCCTAGAGAAATTCCTGGAGGAATCCCTTGAGGAATTTCTGGATGATTCCCTGGAGGAATCCCTGGAGGTAGCCCTGGAGGAATTTTAATTCCTTAAAGAATCCCTGGATAAATTCCTGGAGAAGTTTCTTGAGGAATCCCTGCGGAAATTCCTGAAGGAATCCCTGGACGAATTCCTAAAGGTATCTCTGGAGGAATACTTGGAAGTATTTTTGGAGGAATTCCTGTAGAAATTTCTGGAGGAATCGCCGGAGAAATTCCTGGAGGAATCTCTTGAGGAATCGCTGGAGGAATGCTTGGACGATTTTCTGGCAGTTTCCCAGGAGGAATCTGTGGAAAAAATCCTGGAGGAATCCCTGGAGAAATTCCTAGAGGAATCTCTGGAGAAATTTTTGGAGGGATCTTCGGAGGAATTTCTGGAGGAATCCCTCGAGGAATCGCTGGAGGAATTCCTGGAGGAATGCTTGGATGATTTCTTGGAAGAATCCCTGAAGTTTTTTATTGAGGAATTCCTGGAGGAATCTCTGGAGGAATTCCTGGAGGAATCCTTGCAGAAAAGAATGCAAATCTTCACAAGAATCAACGATTTTTTTTTCTCATAAATTCCGATTTTTTTCTCATTAGTTGCCGAAGAAACGTTCAAAATAATATACGAATATTTTCCCGAATTATGCCGAAAGAATCCCTCAACATAATGTAAGATGAATTTGCGAAGTAATTGCTGGAGAAATCCCTCAAAAAAAATTATGAAGGAATTTCTAAAAATTGCCTAAAATAAATTTCAAATTATTTTTCGGAAGAGTTTTTAAAGAAATTTTCAAAAGTAGGTACTTCTGAAAGTATTTTATAATTATTGCTGAAAACGTTGTCGCAGGAAAGTTGAAAATAATGTTTGGAAAATTCTGAAAATATTGAATAAATTCGCGAAAGAATTGCTTAATGAATTCCCAAATAAATTGCCAAAAGAATTATTGATGAATTTGGCAAAATATTTTTAAAACGATTTACGACAATATTTGTTAAATATTTCCGCAGGAATTTCAGAAATTGCTGTTGAAATAATTATATTATTTCCCGAAGAAACTTATAAAGGAACTACGAGTAATTCCTCCAAATACTACCGCTGGAATTTCTATAAAAATTGCCAAATAAATTTCCCAAAAAAATATTTAAGCGTAGAATTAGCTTTAAGTTGAAATAACATAAAATAAAAACCAAAAATGATTTCGAGAATTTTGAATAAACTTCTAAAAGAATTCACAAATAAGTTTTCCGATCAAATTTAAATAAAATAATGTCGAAGAGAAAATAATTGTTCTTGGACTTTTTATGGGAATTTCCGAATTCCATACCATATTCATATTTATTATGGTTGTGGTGCTTCCCCAGTTGACGTCTCGACTAATAATGACCATTCCAAGAGCTCGGCCTACTTATCGATCTGCTAAACTACCACATCTCCTTTTCATTCAAAGCTGACCATTTTCCATTAACCGCAATCACTTCCTCCCGGTCACATCAATGAAATCTTTTCGCCTAACTCAACGGACAGAAGCCGTCCCTGAGGCAGTCCACCGTTAGGTGAACTTCATAATTTTATCGCCCAACTCAACGAATTGAATCCGCTCCTGAGGCAGTTCATCTTTGAGACTGAACTTGGTAATATTGTCGCCTAACACAACGGAATTGAATCCGCTCCTGAGGCAGTTCACCATTAAAGTGAACTTGATAACCGTTTCGCCCAACTCAACGGATAGAATCCGATCCTGGGGCAGTTCCGTGCTAAGGAACTTGTTTTTTTTTTTTGTTCAGGGAACCGAAGTTCGTTGCCAAGGTAACCACTGTTTGGCTTGATTTTTTCACGTGTCTCATATTATTGCTGCTTGTCCTCGGCAGAGTAGGAGAGGGTTTCTTCTTGATCTTATGATGATTCTTGGTCAGCTCCACTTGCAGCACTTGTACGTCCTTGCACGATCTTGATTTTTTAATTGTCTTGATCTCCAAAATTGCTGAATCGTTTTTCCGATAATCGTGCCGAAAGCCAAAGGCCGATCCAAAGCAAATGGGGGTTCTTTCGTCGCCAATGTGGTGCTTCCCCAGTTGACGTCTCGACTAATAATGACCATTCCAAGAGCTCGGCCTACTTATCGATCAGCTAAACTACCACAATGTTTATAATAAGTGATTGCAGGCGACGAAAGGTACAAAACCCCTGGAATTCCGGCAGCTGTCTCCGATTGACCATCGCGGAAACCCTCCATACCGAGCTTGACGGTGTTCCCTCTGATGGTCACATTGCACAATGGTCCGAATCCACGTTTTAGCAGGAAAAAAAATCCGTATCTCTGTTTTCGTTAATTTTAGGCGTTTGGTGTCTTCAGAGAAGTTGTTTGCATTTGTTTGCTGCATCTTTTCCAAAAAAAATGATTAGGGTGGTCCTCGTGTTAACTCAAATCTGGAATAGAACTTTTTAATTTTAAGTCATACGCGGTCGAGTTCTTCAGCAAAGTTGTAGGCAATGCTATTTCGAGCAACTTTGCCGAATACGCCGTTCATCTAGCTCTTAATTTGAACAAAGTAGGTCAATTTTAAGTTTTGACTTAGGGTGAGCCACCCAAAAACGGGTTTTTCGCAATAACTTTTTTATTTGATTTTTTCGAAGGTGTGAGCTTCGGAGCATTTGAAGAGCAAGTAATGAAGCATATTTGTTCTGAACATTGAATATTTCTAGGTCTTGTCATTCAAATGTTATGGGCAATTTTGACTTGAAAACAACGATGTCTTAAAATGCTTATATCTCATGGAGCTGGTAAAATAAAAAATGTTCTTTAAGCGGCATTTGGAAGATCACATATAAAGCCATATTTCGAGCAAAAATTACGAGAACGTTATTTTTTAAATTGGAATAAATCGACTCCAAAAATCCCCTTAAAAAATTGAAAAACTACATATAACTCATACAATTTTAAAGATAGAGCCTAACTGTCTTCGGAAAAAATGTAGGTTTTTTCCATGCCTACAACTTTTCCATACACGAGTTTTTTGCAAAACGTGAAACAAAAGCTTGAAATTAATAATTTGATTCTTAGGGGTACATGCTATGTTTTCTAGGAAATCAGAACGATTGTATTCTTTAAAAACAAATTATAAATGTTAAGCTTTTGTTGCACGTTTTACAAAAAAGTCGTGTATGAGAAACTTTTAGGTATGGTAAAAACCCACATTTTTTCCTAAGACAGTTTGACTCTATCTATAAAATTGTATGAGTTATATGTAGTTTTTCGAATTCTTAAAGGGATTTTTGGAGTCGATTTATTCGAAATTAAAAAATAACGTTCTTGTAATTTTTGCTCCAAATTTGGCTCTATATGTGACCTTCCAAATGCCATTTAAAGAACTTTTTTACTTTACCAACTCCATGAAATACAAGCATTTTAAGACACCGTTGTTTGTAAGTCAAAATTGCCCATAACATTTGAATGACAAGGCCTAGCAACATTCAATGTTCAGAACGGTGTCAGGCCATTCGGCCGAAGGTCATTAGGCCGAAGGTCATTAGGCCGAAGGTCATTAGGCCGAATGGTCATTAGGCCGAATGGTCATTAGGCCGAATGGTCATTAGGCCGAATGGTCATTAGGCCGAATGGTCATCAGGCCGAATGATCATTGGGTCTTCTTCTTGCCGTTACGTCCCCACTGAGACAAAGCCTGCTTCTCAGCTTAGTGTTCTATGAACACTTCCACAGTTATTAACTGAGAGCTTCCTCGGCAAATGACCATTTTGCATGTGTATATCGTGTGACAGGCACGAAGATACTTTATTGATGCTGAATCTACTGATATTTTACCCATGAATTTTTCCTTCTTTTAAACATAGGCTGTTCTTTCTAGTATCATTGCTAAAATAGTTTTTGGCGCAGAAACTGCTGATATTCAATTCATAAATTTTTCCTTCTTTAAAACATAGGCTATTCTTTCTAGTTTCATTGTTAAAGTAGTTTTCGGCAAAAAATTTTTGGAAAAAGTAAAAACAACAGATCTCTTTACAGGCTCATAACGGCTGATTTTCAATTCGTCCTGATGACCATTCGGCCTAGTGACCATTCGGCCTAATGACCATTCGGCCTAATGACCTTCGGCCTAATGGCCTTCGGCCTAATGACCCAGCATCGTTCAGAACAAATATGCGTCATTACTTGCTCTTCAAATGCTCCGAAGCTTACATCTTCGAAAACAAATCAAATAAAAAAGTTATTGCGAAAAATACCGTTTTTTGAGGGGCTCACCCTAAGGCAAAACTTAAAATTGGCCTACTATGTTCAAATTAAGAGCTAGATAAATGGTGTATTCGGCAAAGTTGCTCGAAATAGCATTGTCTACAACTTTGCTGAAGAACTCGACCGCGTATGACTTAAAATTAAAAAGTTATTTTCCAGATTTGAGTTAACACGAGGACCACCCTAATCATTTTTTTTTTTGGAAAAGATGTAGCGAACAAATGCAAAGAACTTCTCTGAAGTCACCTAACGCCTAAAATTAACGAAAACAGAGATACGGATTTTTTCCCTGCTAAAACGTGGATTCGGACCATTGTGCATTGTCCAAAAACCTCCGAATTCACCTCCAACACTCTTGATTTTCAAAATCATGATGTTGGATGTGTCGCAAGCCAGGTTTCGTAATTGTTCGGGAAAAGGCCACTATTTCCGGGTAGCCCCAGGTTCCCGAAACATCCGGGATGGTGGTCAATATGTCCAAAAATTTCTGAATATTCCTCCCAAATACTTGATTTGCGACACTATGTAGAATGGGACATGACAAATGTGTTTTTTAGAATTATGCTATGCAAAATGTCAGGTGTCAGGAACTTGCGAAATGTGTCTCCTGAAGGCACCCCAAACGTGACCCAGAACATCCGAAACCAGAACCAGGTAATCCCAATTTACTCAAACAATGCATTTGCAATAATAAAACGATAATTTAACACATTTGCAATCTTTTTCCATGTGTTTCTCACAAATAATCAGTGATTAAAAGGAAGTTGGTCCATTTTTGACCCTATTTGACCCCCCTTCAATAACTCAAACCCCAAGAACCAAAAAACCATTTTGATATTTTTCCATGCAACTAGGGATGTAGCGCGGTCTTCATTCAAAATTTTGTAAATATCGGTTGAAAAATGAAGTCACGGCGATTTTCTGAAATTAAATTTCTAACTATGACCAAAACGGGTTAATCAAAGGTTTTTCTTTCGAGTGGCATTGTTGTGTAGCTTATGGCAGTTGAACTGTTAACTCTATGGTAGATTTTTTCCGTAATTACACTGATAAAGGTTTTACTAGCAACCAAACTGCATAGTTCATATGAGATTTTTCCTTCTTTTAAAAATAGGCTGTGCATTCGAATTACACTGTTACGAAATAGTGGACCTTCCTTTCTTAGTCAAGCATATGGAATCATGAAACACATGGGAACAAATGCCCCAAATGGAAGATAACGTGCCTCTTTAGCCGGCCTTCCAATGTATATGAGTAGACATATAACTAATAAACGAAAGAAAAAAATATCAAAACTAATGATCAATTTGTTCGCAGGGTGACTGTGTTATGAAAATAAACAAAAAACATTAGAAAAACTGTGAAATTCTTATAAGCTTTATAAGAAGAGAGAAATTTAAAACCATCTCGATAAAACCAAGTGTCGTAGTGCAAGAGCCACAATTGAAATGGGCAATACAAGGTTTGCCGGGTCAGCTAGTGAATACATAAAAATAAAGAATCAGGGAACAAAAACTGTGTGCTAAAGTTTCCAACTGGTTTTTTATTTGTCAAGGACATGTATAAATTGGAACAATGCAAATGTACACACATTTTTCTGATTGGAAATTATTGCCAAGGAAAACAAATTTTAAACGCCCAAATGTATGCACAAGAAATCAACCGTATACAAGTTATAAGAAAAAGTTAAACATTTTCAATCCAACGACAGTATCGCAAACGTAACATGGACATGCATGAGGAGTACACAAGGTGTGAATTTACCATATATAATATACTAATGTTTCAGTTCAGTTCAGTGAAGTGAAGTGATCTGAAAATTTTTGAAGATGTGCACCCATCTGGTGGTAATAATAACATAACCCATTTCTTTGGGAATTTCGAAATAAAGCGTTTTTGGCTTTAAAATAAAACTCCTTAGCGTTAATGTGGTCAGGGCGTTAACAGTGAACACTCAAAATATACAAAATTGGCATTTTATAATATTTCGCTTCCTGAGGGGGCGGTCCAGAATGTCGAATTGTTTAAAAATCCATATTCACTAAAACTGATGTGGTCAGGGCGTTTACAGTGTGCACCCAAAATAACCAAAATTGTCATTTTATAATATTTCGCTTCCTGAGGGGGCGGTCCAGAATGTCGAATTGTTTAAAAATCCATATTCACTAAAACTGATGTGGACAGGGCGTTAACAGTGTGCACCCAAAATAACCAAAATTGGTATTTTATTATATTTTGCATCCCGAAAAAAAAAATTTTTTTTTTTGAACTGAGGAGCTGGTTACTCAGTGAGTAACTTGGAGTAACCACGATGACACCACTGGTTTCAGGGGAGGAACTAGAAGGCCTCAGGAGCGTTTCAGGGGATCTCAGGGGCGTTTCAGGGAATCTCTGAAGCGTTGCAGGAGGTACCAGGAAGGTTTTAGTAGGCTTACAGTTAAGGGGCGTTTGCTTCTGAAAACCTGGCCGTCTGTTCTCCAGGACATCCCCATATTTGGGGCGGCATGAATTTCCCAAATGGAGGAGAACGTGCCTCTGGAGCCGACCTACTGATACCTGATTAGGGGCGGCTGATCAACGTCCTAGTACCAGGGAACGACTCTAAGCTTAACTGTACACTATGGTTCTCCGGAAAGTAAGGGGTTACTGCTGGAGTACAGTAAAAGCAGCCATCAACAACGTAGCCGAGACCATCACCGAGAAAGGAGTCGACGTAACGAATGGTTCGAGGAGTGAAGAACGCAAGCATGGGAAAACTCATTCGCTCACCCGAATGCCGGCGATGCAAAATAGCAAAAAGAACGCCAACAAGCCAATGCTGAGTGAGAGCACGGCGCAGTAGGAACGAACGCAACACGAACGGCTCGCCACTGACGCCACCGAAGCGAATCAGGAGAGAAACAAATAGAGTGCGAAATGAATCAGCTTGCATCGGTGTATACGACAAGAACGTTCGCTCTCTCAACTATCGAGTAGCATTCAGCTGATTGAATCAAAACACACTCACTGATTCAATTCCCAGTACTGAATGCTTCTACTGAACGCCAAATGAACGTTCCAAAATGAATGCTCTCGCACCCGACTCAGAACGCAAACATTCGTTCAATCTTGGTTCGTTCGCCTTCGGCACTCAGATTCGGTAGCGATTCATTCGGCCGTCGTTTCTTGCGTCGCCCGGTGCTCGGCGATTGGAAAGAATCGGCAATGAAAGTGGAAAGATTTTGCTTGGCTGGGGGAGAAACACACGCGCATCAGATTGTGTGTGGATGTGAGTGAGGGATACGCAATAAATTAATGATTTTTTCCCATCCTTGGAAGAACGATTCGACTGCTGCAGCAAAGAACCCGGCAGAACGTGGAACGTTACCTACAGAGTCAAAAACAGCAGAGCCGCCTCTTCCGGTAGAAAAAGCGTCACCTGGAAGAAGCAGAGTGCGAAGATATGGAACTGCTGAAACGTTCCCATGAAACACGGTAGTTCTACCAGAAACTCACTGAATCCTGCAACGGCTTCGTGTCACGAGTCAAAATATGCAGAGATAAAGACTGGACCTCTTGACGGACGGACGTGAAGTGGTCGAAAGGTAGAAGCAGGGTTTAGATGAACACTTCAATGGAGTGAAGAATGTAGGGAGATCACGACAACGGAGGAAACGGCTAGGCCAGTGCAGCAGATGACAGAAATGACCCAACTCCCACGCTGAAGGAACTTAAGAATGCCATTTTGAATGAACGATTTTCACAATATCCGGTCAATTTGTATTCTTTGCGGACGATATGGACATTATCGCCAGAACATTTGGAACGGTGGAAGAGCTGTTCACCCGCCTGAAACGCGAAGCAGCAAATGTCAGACTGGTGGTGAAACAAACTACATGCTAGTAAGGAGTGTATCGGAAAGTAGTTGAAAATGTTCAGGATGCTCTATCTCGAAGCTGGGTTGGTCTTTTCATTTCGATTCTTCTATGAAATCTTCACAATATAGTTAAATTTAGAACAGCTTGGAAAAATTTGGGAAATGTGTAGAATTATTGAAAATATGGTTAAATGAATAACCCTCATAAAATAAAAATCTGCACAAAATGCAATTTTGTTATGATTTTTCAACATTTCAAAAACCTGTAGCGAATAAAATTTGTACGATTAAAAATCTGGAAAGTATTGATGCTTGTTAACAGTTATGTACACATAACATATCATTCAACACCGACTTTCAAAATTCATATTTTCGACAGAAAAATCTCCTATATCTACAAAATGGTCCACTCCAAAAAACGTCAATTTTTTGGTCAAACTTTGAAGTTCTGCTTTTAATATCTTAAAAGGTTATAAAATTCTATTTTTTGCTCTAACTTACTCGTCCATTAATTAAAAAACATACCCTATTTAAAGAATGCGAATTTTTCATTTTATGTATTTTTTATTTGAGTAAACATGATTTGGAGGAGCATAGAAAAAAGGGGTTCCTCAAAAATGGCCTTTTTTCATTTTTAAGAATTGCGCTTAAATGCAGTGGAGATTTTTCTTGAAAAAAATAATTTGCCTATATCATGAGGATTCTGGAGCTTATTATATTTGCACAAAAAAGTTAACAATTTTCGAACATTATCGAACTTTTTTCGAAATTTCAATTTTTTAGAGGGTGTGCAAAAATTTAAAAACATGCGTTCAGTAATCTAGGTTAAAAACCCAGTTAAAAGAACATTTTTAGAAAATCATAAACGCCATTTCTTTTTTCAAGGATTAATACAGTACATCCAAAAATAAAATTACTTAAAAGTTGTATTAAACTATTTTTGAGGCTATTGTAAACATTTTCAACTACTTTACGATACACTCCTTAGGCTGAACCGAACTGGGGATACCTTCGAAGTGGTGGAGAAATTCGTCTACTTCGGATCCATACAGACGACTGAAAACAACATGAGTCGTGAAATTCGAAGGCGCATCATCAGCGGAAGTCAGGCCTAGAGGAAGCTGCGGTCCAGAGGAAGCTGTGGTCAAAAAATATTCACCCACGCACCAAATGCACCATGTACAAAACGATAATAAGACCGGTGGTCCTCTACGGACATGGACGATGCTCGAGGAGGACCTGCAAGCACTCGGAGTTTTCGAGCAACACGTGCTAAGGACGATCTTTGGAAGTGTGCAAGAGAACGGTGTGTGGTGGAGAAGGATGAACCACGAGCTTGCTGCACTTTACGGCGAACCCAGCGTCCAGAAGGCCTAAAGTTGGAAGGATACGGTGGAAAGGGCCTGTTACAAGAATGCCAGACAACAACCCTGCAAAGCTGGTGCTTGCTTTTGATCCAGTTGGCACAAGAAGACGTGGAGCGCAGAGAGCACGAAGGTGGACAAGGTGACGCGTGATCTGGCGAGCATTAGAAGTGACCGACGTGAATACATAACTTAGGTGCAAAATGTGTCAGCGTTGGTGAATCTGCTTATCCTTATAATGGACCGTACGCTATCACGAATAACATAGACGCGCTTGTAACTTGTGATATAACCCATCAAATGGGAAGAAAAATACTCAATGACAAAATAATCTGTTTGACTTCTACATTCAGACACAACTGTCGTTTCATTATTGACCGTTATCCCCTACTCTGAAAAATCTAATCGAAAACAACAAAGAACAATAAGTTTCAGAAAAGTTCCTACCAAGTTTTGCTTGTACCGGCAAAATATCCCATAGATGAAGCACATTTCTTTTCAACTGGACAGTTGGAAAACTTTTTTTTTTTTTCATTTTACTATTCCACATTCCAAGTTGCACGTGTTACAACAGAGCGAAGCAAATTGAATTCGGTTGCCAAAAATAAATATTCGGGACCAAAGTTACGAACTTTTGGTACATGTGCTGCTGCTGTCTGTAGTCGTTTTCACTTGAAACCGCAAAAATGCTGGGGAAGTAAATGCTCACTGGAAATTTCTCTGTTGGAAACAAACATGTTCGTCGCGTGAAACTGGCATATAACAAAATTATTCTGCGCGACTGCACACGAATGCATTCTTACGAAATAGAGAACTCAAGAAGACACATAATCCGGCATGAGTTAAAACGAGATTCAGCAAATTCTGACAGCAACCAAAGGGCTCCAATAATCGGGATGATATATGGATCTCAGCAAAACATTCAACAGAAGTGCATCATGCATGCAATGCTTGAGTGCCGCATTTTCAACAATTGCATCTGGGATGACTCCCATGTGCAGCAATAAGAGCCAAACTATGTCTTCTATGCGCTTATGGAAAATTATTGTGCAACAGAACGGGGATTTGAATTTCAATATCTTCAACAAATAACAAAAGAAGAATTCGTACACATGCAAAATAGAGGGCTCCTTTAAGCCCTGTTTATTTGCATCACTTTTCTTGTGTTGCACAACTGCATGTGTGGGAGTCATTGATTCCCTAGTTCGCCTTTCTGTGCATCGTTCTTCCGAATCTGGTGTATGTTGTGCAAAGCCATAAACTGTATGCAAATGTTGCTTGCAGTCACAGAGCAACACCACCAGCACCGAACTGAATCTAATTTATAATCCACCGCGCCGTATACTCCAGCAAGCTTTCACGGTGACTAATGTTTTCTTTTCTTGTTACGTCAGCGCGTTTCGTCTCGAGGTTTCCAAGATAATAAAACGAGGACTATGCCTGTTTAGAGTACCGAACAGGATTCAATTTAGAATTATGTTCAGAATTCTCGGGAAAACCCTTCTCAGGATTCTTTAGTGAATCCTTCTAAGGATTCTAAGGAGAATCCTTTTCAAGGATCTCGGCAAAATCCTTCTCAGGATTCTTGGGCAAATCCTTCTCGGGATTCTCAGTAGAATCCTGCTCGGGATATTCAGTAGAATCCTGCTTAGGATATTCAGTAGAATTCTGCTCATGATTTCCATGAGAATCCTGCTCAGGTAGAATCCTGCCAAGGATTCTCGGTAGAATCCTGCCAAGAATTGTCGGTAGAATCCAGGAAAGGACTGTCGGTAGAATCTTGCCAAGGATTGTCGGTGGAATCCTGACAAGAATTCTTGGTAAAATCCTGCCAAGGATTCTTGGTAAAATCTTGCCAAGGATTCTCGGTAAAATCTGGCTCAGGATTCCTGGCAGAATCTTGTCAAGGATAATCGGTTAATCATGCCAAGGATTCTCGGTAAAATCATGCCAAGGATTCTCGGTAAAAACATGCCAAGGATTCTCGGTAAAATCCTACTCAGGATTATAAGAAGAATCCTGCTCAGGATTCTTAGAAGAATCCTGCTCAGGATTCTTAGGAGAATCCTGGTCAGGATTCTCAGGAGAATCCTGCTCAGGATTCTCAGTAGAATCCTGCTCAGGATTCTCAGTAGAATCCTGCTCAGGATTCTCAGTAGAATCCTGCTCAGGATTCTCAGAAGAATCCTGCTCAGGATTCTCAGAAGAATCCTGCTCAGGATTCTCAGAAGAATCCTGCTCAGGATTCTCAGAAGAATCCTGCTCAGGATTCTCAGAAGAATCCTGCTCAGGATTCTCAGAAGAATCCTGCTCAGGATTCTCAGAAGAATCCTGCTCAGGATTCTCAGAAGAATCCTGTTCAGGATTCTCAGAAGAATCCTGCTCAGGATTCTCAGTATAATCCTGCTCAGGATTCTCAGGAGAATCCTTCTCAAGATTTTTAAAAGAATCCTTCTCAGGATTCTCGGGAGAATTCTTCTCAGAATCCTCTGGAGAATCTTGCTCAGCATACTCGGAAAAATCCTGTTCAGGATTAACGGAAGGATCCTGCTCAAAATTCTCGGGAGAATTCTTCTCAGGATTCTAAGTAGAATCCTGCTCAGGATTCTCAGTAGAATCCTGCTCAGGATTCTCAGTAGAATCCTGCTCAGGATTCTCAGTAGAATCCTGCTCAGGATTCTCAGTAGAATCCTGCTCAGGATTCTCAGTAGAATCCTGCTCAGGATTCTCAGTAGAATCCTGCTCAGGATTCTCAGTAGAATCCTGCTCAGGATTCTCAGTAGAATCCTGCTCAGGATTCTCAGTAGAATCCTGCTCAGGATACTTAGTAGAATCCTGCTCAGGATTCTCAGTAGAATCCTGCTGAGGATTCTCAGTAGAATCCTGCTCAGGATTCTTAGTAGAATCCTGCTCAGGATTCTCAGTAGAATCCTGCTCAGGATTCTCAGTAGATTCCTGCTCAGGATTCTCAGTAGAATCGTGCTCAGGATTCTCAGTAGAATCGTGCTCAGGATTCTCAGTAGAATCGTGCTCAGGATTCTAAGCAGATTCCTGCTCCTTATTCTCAGCAGAATCCTGCTCAGGATTCTCAGCATAACCCTGCTCTGGATTCTCAGCAGAATCCTGCTCAGGATTTTCAACAGAATCCTGCTCAGGATTCCCAACAGAATCCTGCTCAGGATTCTCAACAGAACCTGCTCAGGATTCTCAACAGAATCCTGCTCAGGATTCTCAACAGAATCCTGCTCAGGATTCTCAACAGAATCCTGCTCAGGATTCTCAACAGAATCCTGCTTAGGATTCTCAACAGAATCCTACTCAGGATTCTCAACAGAATCCTGCTCAGGATTCTCAACAGAATCCTGCTCATGATTCTCAACAGAATCCTGCTCAGGATTCTCAACAGAATCCTGCTCAGGATTCTCAACAGAATCCTGTTCAGGATTCTCAACCAAGGAGACGGCAACCTATTTTTTCATTATGGAGTTTGACAGGTTGGATGCTCCAGCTAAAATATTTACCAACATAGTCGTGAAAATTTAATGTTTACCTTTTTACGAGGGATAGGGCCCATATAGCCGAGGCGGTAAACGCACGGGTATTCAGCATGACCATGCTGAGGGTGACGGGTTCGATTCCCGGTCGGTCCAGGATCTTTTCGTAAAGGAAATTTCCTTGACTTCCTTGAGCATAGAGCAGGGGTTCTCAAACTTTTTCAGCTTGCGACCCACTTTTGGTTTTTAAAGAATTTGGCGACCCACCAGAGCGTATTTTCATAAAATACGTCATTTTTGTAAATTTGGACTGACTTTAATAAATACATTTTATCAGTTCCATAGGCTTTGGATCAATTTACTATTATACTCTTTCTGTTTTTTTTTTTTTTGAAAAAGTCAAAGTAAGATTAAGGTACCCAAGTGTCCAGTTTCGGTAAACTCTTAGTCTAAAGAATTTGAGATAAGTTTCCAAGTTTCCAATCAAGTCTGACTTCAAGCAGCACTTCAAAACAGGGTTTTGGTTTTCTCTCACATATTGCAGAAATAAACAAAACAAAATATATTTGTACAGATTCTTTAAAGATGTAATAGCAGTTTTGTACTTCTGCAGAACTTTAAAATCTACTACAACATGGCATCAAGTTGAATTTTCAGAATTATATTTCTGCTGGATGGTCAGACACACTTATTTTATTTATATTTTTATTGCAATCATTTTCAGTTGTTCTGATTTCTGCGAAAGTTCGGATTATCGATACTCATCAGAATTTTTCCGAAGTTAACCTTTACTTAAATTCGGTAAAGTTTAGGTTTCTTGACGAAGTTTAGTAAGTTTTTGCTGTTTTTTGATAAATCTTTTTTTTATATTTTAACGGCTGAACTTGGTATGTAAATATTTAACTGACAATGCAAACTGCAAGCAATAAAAAATACTTTTGATTGAAAACTCATAGTTTCAGAATCGATTTCAGAACACAGACAATAGAGCCAATATTAAATGTACTCCAGACTAAGACTTATAATACAAAATTTTGAATAGCATTAAAGAGACACCGCACTTCTAAAAATAACTCTGTCGATTTTCCAAGGGAGTACAATTAAGATAACACTAGTTTACAAAATAAAACGATAGTCGTGAACTTCTGTCAACGACCAAAATTTTTGAAGCACAATTTAGCACTGATTTCGAAACCGTGCTTCAAAAAATTTTAAGTAGAGCAGTTTTTGAGTTTAAGCTCAATATCGAGTTTTACAATTTTTAAAAATATGGAATTTACTAAAATTCAAATATCTTGCGTTTAGGTCAACCAATTTCAAATCTTTTTCCATAAATTAAAAGCTGAATACAATACCATTTGATCATCTGAATGCAGGTTTTGCATCAGATTGATGAATTTCAAGATATTGGCGAGTTTCAGGGACGATCTCCTCAAATTTTAGCCAAATTTCCAAAAATATATGAAGAAATGTATTTTTTTTCAATAAGAAAAAAACATTCTAAAAATTCTTTTTCAACGTTGATTTGACATATCATATGTAGGCAAGTTACAGTAAAAAATTCAGCTCAATCGGAGCATTGATTACGGAGAATGAGAGGTGTGAAGTGAGCGACGTTGCTTAAAAATAGAACAAAAATCGATTTCAAATCATCATCCTTGTATGGAAAGTCGAAAAAATTTCCGCTCTACTGTAATTTTTTTCCTTCGCGTTTTCGAACTCAGGGTATGATTCTACACTAAAAATTAACATCAGCTTACCGAGTTCAAAAATGCTGTAAACTAGTGCAATTAAGACATTTATTACAATATTGCCCAAGCCTTCACGACCCACCAAAAATCAGCCCGCGACCCACCAGTGGGTCGCGACCCATAGTTTGAGAAACGCTGGCATAGAGTATCTTTGTGCCTGCCACACGATATACACATGCAAAATGGTCATTGGCAGAGGAAGCTCTCAGTTAATAACTGTGGAAGTGCTCATAGAACACTAAGCTGAGAAGCAGGCTTTGTCCCAGTGAGAACGTTACGCCAAGAAGAGAGAGAGAGATCGGTGCAAAACGTTCACATCACATCAGATCTGATAAAAGTGTTGATCATGAAAAAGCTGCATTATTTGATAATTTTCAATTTGAGAGTGTCGATGTTTAGGTAAAGTTCCTACAGAGAGTGATAATTGTTTGTGAAAAGTCACACAATGCCTCTTTTTGCAAACTTTCTTCGCCAAAGTGCGTTTTTCCTTACTTTCTCCAGCTGCTGTATCGATTGAATATTGGTATTAGTGTGCTCTGGTTGCGCAAGATAAGCGGAAACAAATCCAAATCATCGTAGCACCCTCGTGTTCTTAACAGAATCCTGCTCAGGATTCTCAACAGAATCCTGCTCAGGATTCTCAACAGAATCCTGCTCAGGATTCTCAACAGAATCGTGCTCAGGATTCTCAACAGAATCCTGCTCAGGATTCTCAACAAAATCCTGCTCAGGATTCTCATCAGAATCCTGCTCAGGAATCTCAGCAGAATCGAGGCTTGTCCACACTTTTCATTTTATCAGATAGAAGGATGTTTAAATATCCTAAATGTCATTCCGAACTGTCAAATACCCGCAGCGCCGCACGGGCAGTGCTTTCAGCCAGCGCCGCACGGGCCGTGCTTTCAGCCAGCGCCGCACGGGCCGTGTTTTCACCTGGGTGAAAATCTTGTTTCAGGATTCTAAGTAGAATCCAGCTCCAGGTTATTCAGTAAAATGCTGCTCTAGGATTATGAGTAGAATCCTGCTTCAGGTTTCTGAATAGAATCCTGCTCCGGATTCTCAATATAGTCCTGCTCCAGGTTTATGAGTAAAATCCCAATATTCAAGGAAGAATCATGCTCAGGATTCTCAGTAGGATCCTACTCAGGATTCTCAGCAGAATTCTGCTCAGGATTCTCAGCAGAATCCTGCTAAGGATTCTCAGCAGAATCCTGCTCAGGATTCTCAGCAGAATCCTGCTCAGGGTTCTCAGTAGATTCCTACTCAGGATTCTCAGCACACCCAAGTAACACAGAAAACATCTTTGAGAATAAACTTTAAAAAAGACGTTGTAGTATAGTACTATAATCGTATTTGTACACATATTGTGTTGAAATCATGTTTTAACTGTGTTTGGCAATAACAAGTTACTGAAAAATGTAATCATCCTCACTACAAGTTAATATAACGTAAATTTAACGTTGGTTACACAAGATATTTGTGTTATCGTCTTCCTTCGATTGAGGATGATATGTATAACATCAGCAACACGTAGTTATAACCTTTGAGCTCAAACATGTTAATCAAACGTTGTTTTTACGTACTATATACGTTAATGTATATCTTTATCAGTTTGCTATCTCTTCTCACTGACTTGATCATCTCTTTCACTTAAAAATACAAGGCAATCCAAATACGATAGCAATTTTAATTTTATGCTTTGCAGTTTGACCCCGCTACAAGTAAGCTAAACGGGGTAACAAATGGGAATGTTAATAGTAAAAAACTTGGCGCAGACCAGTCACCATGGCTCGAAAGATGGGCGCCACCATTCAACTTTATTTACATGGCAGGCTTCCCGTTACCTAAAAATCACTGGGGGTACTTACGTGGCGGCTAAATCTCACTTACCAGCACTTTTTACACTATTTTGGTCCCGTGAAACATACGAAAACAATTAATTGGTGTTCGTTCTAGGAAACACACTCCAACTTTGTTATTGTTATACCTATGTTCAAAACAGGTTATCCAAAACCAAAAATGACATCGTCGTATGCTACTGGGAAACAGATGTTCAAAATACGTTGCTCTGATGTTTATTCAATGTATTTCTTTCGATTCAAGTGGTATTCGACAAACATGTTATTGAGATGTATAACAGTCGTAATTTGAACGTTTTTCTAAAATTTTGAGTTCTTCCGTATATCAGGCCAGACCAATTACAGTGCCTGCTAAAAAGTTTCACACTTCCATTTTATATATAGCCGTTTGTTCATCTAATGATGTTTCTGCCAATAATTATCCATCTAGCACAGTTTAAATATGTAATGAAATAATATAATTTCCTTATTGATAACGTAAACAAATTCTACAGTCTTAAGGAACATCATGAATACATCATAATTGAAAATAACATCCCAAAACATTCTGACGGTACTTTCTCAAGAAGCCACCATGTTGCATGTCTGAAAATTTGTTTAAAAATCTTACAAACCACAGGAATGTCAAAAAAAATCCCTTCTTATTTTTAATGCGATGGAAAGCGAATGAATTTATGAAGAGGAAAAGTGCTTATTTCACCATAAATTTTGAACGGCACATGAAATTAAGTCATAGTGCTCAAACATCGAGATGGTAAATTACAAACGAAATGTAATGCCAGAAAAATATTTTGAGCCATCACTAAATACTGCATTTAGAATAGATGCCATATTTATTTGCTGTGCGTGATTGATAAATATTAATTTCGTGCCAGCAATAAGCAAGTTGTTTTGATGTTGCTGAGAACATATTCGATACATAATTTTATGTTATAATAATGTATTGAAAAACATCTTCAGTAACATCAAAGATGTTTTATAAGCCGCCATTTTTTGCGCTTTTTCGGTTATATAAGTGTATAAAAATACGTTTCCCATATTCGAAACTAAACATGGACGTTTGTATGAATCAAGTATTATATACAGTATTATAACAAATTGTGTTACTTGGGACAGAATCCTGCTCAGGATTCTCAGCAGAATCCTGCTCAGGATTCTCAGCAGAATCCTGCTCAGGATTCTCAGCAGAATCTTGCTCAGGATTCTCAGCAGAATCCTGCTCAGGATTCTCAGCAGAATCCTGCTCAGGATTCTCAGCAGAATCGTGCTCAGGATTCTCAGCAGAATCGTGCTCAGGATTCTCAGCAGAATCGTGCTCAGGATTCTCAGCAGAATCCTGCTCAGGATTCTCAGCGGAATCCTGCTCAGGATTCTCAGCAGAATCGTTCTCAGGATTCTAAGCAGAATCCTGCTCAGGATTCTCAGCAGAATCCTGATCAGGATTCTCAACAGAATCCTGATCAGGATTCTCAGCAGAATCCTGCTCAGGATTCTCAGCAGAATCGTGCTAAGGATTCTCAGCAGAATCCTGCTCAGGATTCTCAGCAGAATCGTGCTCAGGATTCTCAGCAGAATCGTGCTCAGGATTCTCAGCAGAATCCTGCTCAGGATTCTCAGCAGAATCGTGCTAAGGATTCTCAGCAGAATCCTGCTCAGGATTCTCAGCAGAATCCTGCTCAGGATTCTCAGCAGAATCGTGCTCAGGAATCTCAGTAGAATCCTGCTCAGGATTCTCAGCAGAATCCTGCTCAGGATTCTCAGCAGAATCCTGCTCAGGATTCTCAGCAGAATCCTGCTCAGGATTCTCAGCAGAATCCTGATCAGGATTCTCAACAGAATCCTGATCAGGATTCTCAGCAGAATCCTGCTCAGGATTCTCAGCAGAATCCTGCTCAGGATGCTCAGCAGAATCCTGCTCAGGATTCTCAGTAGAATTCTGCTCAGGGTTCTCAGCAGAATCCTGCTCAGGATTCTCAGTAGAATCCTGCTCAGGATTCTCAGCAGATTCCTGTTCAGAATTCTCAGCAGAATCCTGCTCAGGATTCTCAGCAGAGTCCTGCTCAGGATTCTCAGTAGAATCCTGCTCAGGATTCTTAACAGAATCCTGCTCAGGATTCTTGACAGAATCCTGCTTAGGATTCATAACAGAATCCTGCTCAGGATTCTTAACAGAATCCTGCTCAGGATTCTTAACAGAATCCTGCTCAAAATTCTTAACAGAATCCTGCTCAGGATTCTTAATAGAATCCTGCACAGGATTCTCAGGAGAATCCTGCTCTGGATTCTCAGTAGAATCCTGCTCCAGGATAATGAGCAGAATCCAGCTCCAGGATTTTGAGCAGAATCCTTCTCCAGGAATTTGAGCAGAATCTGTCTCCAGGAATCCTGCTCAGGACTCTCAGCAAAATCCTGTTCATGATTATCAGTAGAATGTTGTTAATGGTGCACAGTAGAATCTTCTAAAGTTTTTTTTCTGGTTAAAGGAAACCTTATCCGTAATAACATTATTGCTTGTTGTTTATTGATTGAATAGCTATCCTTCTTTCGGGACGTCGGGAGCTACGTTTTCGTATTCAACGGTTGAACTTTCAAACCCGAAAAAATCGACATTCTTCAGTGCTGAGTACATTGCCTCCTTCCAAAAAACTCATGTATGGTGACCAATTTGGATGTTTTTCGCTTTTCAACTTTCCTTTATGCATGAGACTTGTGCGACCTTGCCGTTTCCAATGGCTTTCGAATGGCAGAGCTTTGTCAAGCTGAGTTCTTGTGCTGTGCCATGCCATTGCCAATGCCATTACACTAGTTTACAAAATAAAACGAAAGTCGTGAACTTCTGTCAACGAGCAAAATTTTTGAAGCATAATTTAGCGCTGATTTCGAAACCGTGCTTCAAAAAATTTAAAGTAGAACAGTTTTTTAGTTTTAGCTCAATGACGAGTTTTATAACTTTTTAAAATATGGAATTTAATATAGTTCAAATATCTTGCGTTTTGTTCAACCAATTTTAAATCTTTTTCCATAAATTAAACGCTGAATATAATACCATTCGATCATCTGAATACAGGTTTTGCGTCAGATTGATGAAATTCAAGATATTTCCAAAAATATATGAAGAAATGTTTTTTTTTTCAATAAGAAAAAAATAATTTAAAAATCCTTTCTCAACGTTTATTTGACATATCATATGGCCGGGGTTCTGCTAAACCGAACTAAGTGCCAAAAACTTTATTCCGAGATAATTAAGCTTAAAGTTCAACCACTCACAAATAAACAACAGCGAAGATTTTTTAAACTTTTCCACACACATGTAACTTACAAGCCTTTATTAACCATCAGAGACGAAGAATACATGTAAATTATTTGAAATCATTGATATAATTACATTTAATTTTTCAGTACTTTGCACTCAGTTCACTCTGGCAGAACAAAAACATTGGAATATGGTTTATAGTTCAGTGTGGCTGACTGTGTTTCTTTGTTTCATAGAAAACCATTCGAATTGTGAAAAAAAAAACTCAGTTTTTCATCGTCTATGAATTTGTAATCGATATCAATCACAATCCTTTACATCAATCGGAGAGAAAGCGATATGGTAGCACGGAGGTTTCAAAATAGTTTTAAATATGCACGGCGGAAGCCTTCCCAGCTCAGCCCTTCCCACCTATGTTTTTTTTTATAGGCGGTGCATGTGCAGGCACAGAGCAAAAGTGATTATGTCAAATGATGTCCTTGCATGTCCTGAGGTCCTGAGATGTGAAAGTGGAGCAATTTGTGTACTTCAAATTTATACTGGTCGAAGAAAACCATGAAAATGATCTGCCAAAGTGAACTAAGACAAAAAAAAATTCGAAAACATGAAAGAGATTCGAACTTGGATCCTTTAAGTGATAACCAAGCACGTTACCTCTAGGCCATTTCACCTAGCTGAAGGTCAGTCGTTAAGTCTGAATCAAGTTCCAAACATTCTTCTTTAGCATGGTTTTCGTGAAAATGCCATTTTTCGATCAGCCAAAGCGAACCAAGTGTTTGATTTTTTTCAAGCTTCATTATTCTTATTAGCCTTGTTGTTCAATGACGGCTTCTGTGTTAAATTAGCAGTATGAGGTGTGTCGACATAACGCAGGTATTTGAAACCAGTTGATTTTTGTATTGTTGAGAATAAATAGATTTTAAAATGCAGTGGATTTGGTTCGGTCTGGCTGAATGTGGTTTGGAAAAATGGCGATCAGTGCCATCGAAACAGAATTGTATCCTCCAACATCCGTATTTCTAATAACGTGTTTAATTCTCTCACAGATTGTTACTATGAGTCGGTTGGAAGTTAGAAATTTGACGGCGATGAGCAGAACTTAAAATGTTCTTCATCTGGACCAATACTAAAACATTTCGCTGATTCTATGGAATGGTTCACAGTTCACTCTGGTTGGATGCAATTTCATTTTTTGTATGTTCTGCCAAACAGAAATTTTGGATTTACTCCACGAAGAGCAGTCAGAATTACTGCATTTTCACATGGAAGGAAGATCATCAATTTCTTCATCCAATGGTAAAGAAAACTCAATTTTTCAAAAAATGGTCTTTGGTTCGGTTTAGCAGAACCCCGACCATATGTAGGTGAGTTACAGTAAAAAATTCAGCTCAATCGGAGTATTGATAACGGAGAATGAGATGTGTGAAGTGAGCGACTTTGCTTAAAAATAGAACAAAAATCGATTTCAAATCATCAACCTTGTATGGAAAGTCGAAAAAAATTCCGCTCTACTGTAATTTTTTTCCTTCGCGTTTTCGAACTCAGGGCATGATTCTACACCAAAAACAATCATCAGCTTACCGAGTTCAAAAATGCTGTAAACTAGTGTTATTATTCTCTTCAGTTGTCATCGTCGTCGTCTGCAAACGGTACGGTTTCTTGTATCCTGCGTCCCGGACCCGGGTCAATGCTTTTCGGTCAAAGTATTTTCCGACAATGACAATACGCAATGGTTGACAAGTTGTCCTATTTCGTTTGCCTTTTTGCTTGGGGTAGGAAATTTGGGGACGAACTTTGTTGCGGGACAAACTGCCCCGTCACAGTCAGTCCCGATAATGGAATGTGGTTTCCATTTTTGGGGAATTGGGTGAAAGGGTGAGGGTTTGGGTTTTTGCTATTTTCGGGATCGGTTGCACCGTCATCGGAAGGTGGGTGGCGTTCTGTTTGTAGAATCTAATCGAATCTCTAATCATGACATGAAACACTCGTTTTCTGCCATTTTGGGGGTAACCTTTCCTCATAGAAATGATGTGCCATAGGAACGACTTGCATGAAACTCTATTATCCATTATGGTTTTCGGTCGTATCCAATCATTAAGAAACCGCAAAGCAGAACGACCATGTCCGTTTCAGACAGCTTTTTCCGGACAGACTGTGATTTTCAAAAATTGCTCAAAATCTGAAGAAAGCCAATTTTTTGTCCAAATTTTTACCTTTCTTGCATTGAAGTATTCTGAAAGGCTTATGTTCTCTCAAAACATCAAATTTCGATAGAAGGCTCAAGAAGGGTTAAGGCACATATGCAAATCATCATTTTTCGACGAATTGAGATGATGTCTGTATGTGTGTATGTATGTATGTCTGTGCACAAAATAAGTTAACTCATTTTAAGCCACTTCCCCATGGCCGATTTCAACAATTTTATCACGAATCGAACCGCCATTTTGCCGCATTGTTTGCTATTGAAAGTTTTCCGAATCGGTCGACCCGTTCCGGGGCTATGGACATTTCAGTGATCTGCAAGTAGTACTTGAGTAGCGCTTTCATAATATTATAACTTGTTCTGTGGACTTCCTTTTTGCTTTCCATTCCCCTTCATCATAATGGCTTTTTCGACAGTTTGTCGTTAACTAACTGAAACGAAAACTTTTCTTGAACCGCATGTTTTAATAGCTAAGGATGCTCACAAAGGTCCTCGGATTCTCGGGCTCCAAGTAGATCCTCTTCCGAATTCCGAGTCAGAAATGCGTATCTGAATGCTCAAGTGATGTTTATTACTTTAAAACCGATAAAATAGTTCAACAAAGTTTCGAGTTTGTTCTGCTATGCTCAGCGGCTTTTAACCAGCGCCAACAACGCAACGGGAGACAGTTGTTGTTGTCGTTGATCCCGGGACCAAACATCTTATATAAAATCCCTTTAGCAAATTTTCCGGACAATTCAATTTGATTCCCGTCCCAATCCCAATGCGGCACTCATTGCCAATTAGGAACTTACTACCAACTTTGGCGCAGGGTTCGCTTTCGCTTCGATTCGAATGCTGGATGGATCCAAAATCGGCGGTGAAGTTTCCCTTTACCTAGTAATGACGACAGTTGCTGTCATGTTTCATTCCGGTGAACGTTTATTCGGTTCGCAATGGGATTTCGGGCATAGAGCAAGTCAATTCGGTCCGCAAGGCCACAAAGACTTCACACAAATACTCTGTTGAAAATTTACGGACGAAGAAAACAAATATAAAAAAGTGAGATATGCTAGTGTTAGGAAAAACTGATAGCTCATTACAGCACTATCGCCACCTTGTGAGGGAATTTCTTACTAAATTAAGATGAAACCTTTCATTTTTATGGGCAACGTTGCCGAAGTATCCTTCTTAGAGATTCAGAACGTTAGGTATATTACGCTTAGACTAAACTGAAAGTTCCTAAAAATACAATTGTTTTTTTTTTGTGCGAAAGCTCTTAGTTTTACTAGGAACAACTTTGCAACTTTGTATCCTTCTAAGTAGTCTACGACGTGGGGGGATAGACGACGCTCTTACCAAACTGGTAAATTATTACAATACTAGCGCCACGTAGTGAGCGATTCTCGGATCTCATTTCATTTTCTATGTGAAAGCTTTTAGTCTTCTGAGAAACTTTTCCGAAGAGAGTATCCTTCAAACTGGCTGGCAGCAAACTATTATGATCCAACATGCCGGACATGGTGCCATGTACAAAAATTAAATTCCCGGTGGCCAATGTTTCCGGAACCTTATCAACACATTCTTGACTTCTAGATTTGTAGAAGAAATCCCAGATGGAGTCCTGAGAACAATCCTTGAAAAAAAAAATCCGGAAAGAATCTCTCAAGAAGTATCATCAGGAATTCTGGCACTTTTTTCTAAAAGAATTTCCATTGGATTCACTGAATATATCTTGGCAGAAAGCATTGAGAGAATCCTGGAAATCCCGGCAGAAATCCCTAAAGTTATTCCTGGAGGAATCTCTGAAAGAATACCTGATGGAATCCTTAGAGGAACCATGACAGAAATTCCGGCTGGAAGCTAAGCAGCAATTCCTGAAATAATTTTAGAAGAAATTCAAAAAAGAATGATTGAAGAAATCCCTAAAAAAGACCGGCAATAATTTCAGAAGCAGTCCTATCGGAAATCGTGGCACGTATACCAAAAAAAATCAGGGCTATCTGAAGAAATCTCTGCATAAAAAAATATATTGTTGCATATTCCTTTTAGGAAGGAATGACAGCAGTAATCCCAGAATAAATCTTTGAAGTATTTCCAGTAAGATTCCCTGAAGGAATGGCGAATAGAATAACTGAAAGAATCCTTTCAAAAGCAATCCCTGAAAAGATTTCAGGAGTAATTCCTACAGGCATTCTGAAAGGAACTTCTGGATGAATCCCGGGAGGAATTCTGGAAATTCTCATCTCATCTTATTTCTGTACCCTACTCTCTATCAAACCCCTTTATCCTTCTACTCATCAAGCCTGATCGATGGATACACATATTGCAGCGTATCATAGCTCAAACTACCATTCCATGATCACCATCTTGGATTATGATTCACCATTTTGTATTTCAAAATGGCGTCGGATATTAATTCTCACTCATCAAGCTCTTTTGATAGATACCTATATTGAATAATATCCGAAGCAGCATTGCCGCCAAATAGCATACATTCTGGAGTTTTTTCCGCCAACTTGGAACCCAAGCGGCCATCTTGAATTCCAATATATTAAAACCTTTGTTATGCAGGTTACCTTTATGCACTTTTAATTTATGTCTCGTTTTTATGCTCTGCATAAAAATATGGAGAGCTATTCTGAACCAATATAGTGCATAAGAAAATGCTATGAAAGCAACTATGGCATCGGCGTCCATGGGGCCTCAAAGGGTCTTAGAGGGTGTTTCAAAGGGTCTCAGAGGCGTTTCAGGAGGTATCAGAGGGTAAAAAAGAAGAGCTGATTGAACACTTTTCAATGAACAGGGTATCATGGGTGTCAGGGGGTACCATAAAATTTCAGAGGCGTCCAAGGGGGTCTCAGGTTCGTCTCAGGGGCAATTCGGGGGGTCTAAGTAGAGTTTTGGGGGTTCCAGGAGATCCCAGGGGCGTTTCAAGATCGTTTTAGGCATCTGAAACCTCCTGAAACACTCCTGAAACCTTTTGGGACATCTCAAAACCCCCCAGACTTTTCGAAGTGTCCCTAAGGCGCTCTGAAACCCTTGAATCTCCCTGAAATGCCCCTGAATCCCCTGAGACAACACTGACATCTCCTGAAATGCTCCAGAGATCTCATGGTACCTTCTGATCCTCCCCTGAGACCCCCTTAATACCCGTGAGATCTCCTGGGACCTATTTGAAACGCCCATGAGAAGCACTTTTTCCCCCTTAAACCCCCTGAGGCCCACCCAAACACTCTTGAGACCTCCCCCCTGAGACCACAAGGTGCCTATGAAAACTCCTGGGACACCTTTAAACGCCCCTAAAATCTCCTGGAAACCAAACAACCCTTCCCCCGCCTCTGAAACGCTCATCAGAGCTTCTGGAACTTCCTCGAGGCCCTTTGAGAAGCGTCCCTTAGGCCCCATGAAACCCCGTCAGACCTTCTTGAAGGCCTTAAAAACCCCGTAAAACCCCCTAGGATGAACCTGCGATCCCCTTAAATGTCTCATAAACCTCCTGTGACTCCCTCAAAACGTCTATGAGATCTCTTGGTACCCCTAAAACCCCATGACATGCCGCGATCCTCTGAAACATCCCCTGAACCCCCTGAGAAACATCTCTGGGTCTACGTGGAAGCCTCCTGAAACGCTCTTGCGACCCCCTGATACGCCCCCTTGAGAATTCATGGAGCCTCCTTGACATGCCACTGAGATCTCCTGGTACACCCTAAAATTCTTTGAAACACCCCTGAGACCCACTGGAACTCCCACCGAGACGCCTTGAAACGCTTCTAAAACCCCATCAACCCCCTTGAAGGCCTCTGAATCCCACTGAAACGCCCGTGAGACCTCCAGGTATCCCTCTGAAACCCGTTAGGACCGCCTGAAATGCTCCTGAGATCTTCTAGTACCCCTTAAAATCCCTAGAGTCCTCTTGACACGCCCCTGCGATCTCCAGGGAACCCCTCAAACGCCTTGGGAATCCATGAAATGCCTCTGCAACCTCCCTTTTTCCTCTTCTTCCCCTAGCCACCGATGGCATACATATTTAGCGTCACTACCCCGTAAACCTATTGAAGCGCGAACGAAACCTGTTAAAACGCCTTTAAAAGGCTCCTGAAATCCTGAAACCCCCTTGTCTCCATCTCCAATGCCCAGGAGTAAGACCTGTTCTCGCGAACTAAGTTTCCTCATTATAGCCCTCACTTAATTTATGCTTGCAATTCCCTCTTTTTATGCGTTTTTTTGTTTTTGCGCCCCCAGTCAGGTTCTTAAAAAGAGGTTCCAGTCCGTTTTAACCCACTCCACAACCTAAGGAACGTGTATGCTAAATTTGATTGAAATTGGTTGAGACAGAGAGTAGAGTTATGTCGAATATACATACATTACATACATACTAACATACAACATATAAGTAAACAAACAAACATACATACATTGGTTTCCATACAAATAGATTAACAACTCTGCCAAAGACATAAACTACATACACTATCCGTCATAATTATAGACTCACAAAAAGTATTGCAACAATATTGCATCACCCTCAATATCTCTAACCAATGAGATACAGATACAGGTGGCGCAGATAAACATTGCGAACCACTAGTTGTATCTTTTGTTCTACCGCTGATCTTATGCAACTCAATTAGGCAGCATCCATTTATTACGTAATGCTAGAATTGGCATTTTTTACCCCCCTCCCCCCTTCGTAACGCTTTTTTGTATGAAAGCTCTAAAAGGCAACAAACCCATGTATTCAACCCATCAAACCACGGCATTTTCGATTATCTGATGAACGGTAAGAAGGAAAATAGTCTCAGACTATATCTGAACCGGTGGTGTTCTAGAACCGGTTCCAGATGTCCCGCCGGAATTGCCCAAATATAAAAGTGAATATAATCCATGCATGCGACACGTCAAATCGCCGCTTTTTCCTCAACCTGATGAATGATGAGCAGAAAAATAGGCTTAGATCAGTGATCCTCAGCCTAACTGTCTCTGCGGGCCAAAATTGTATTTTGAAAAGAGACTGCGGGCCGCAAGTCATTCAAGAGTTTGTTTCACGGTTTATTTTCAACAATTTTCAAGATTTAACACAAAATACATTTGTTTGATTTTTTTTAAATTGTGAAGAATTAGCATTAGTTAAAATTCACGAATAAAAAAAATATTTTTTTTGAAAATATTGAACGGAAGCAAAGAACTAAACAACCTGGAGGTTGTGAAACTGTTATGTTTTCTGAAACTTCTCGTGGTTTTTGAGAAATTTCAGAATAATTTGTAGGGATTTTAGGGTTCTCTGAATAAATTCCGAACAACTGCCTGGATATACTGTTTTGGAAATCCGTGATGATCTTTTTTTTAAGTTTTTCTTGCGAAATTTCTTAGGAAGCCAATGAAGAAAAACTTGCAGACATGATTTGAAAGTATTTGTAGCCAATTTGGAATAGATGTTTAAAGAGGAATTCCCTAAACTATTGCTTGGGGAATGAAGAGTATCTGATCTAATGCCTGCAATTTTTAGCGAAATTCCGAAAGTTTGGGCAACACTTGCTCTAAAAGAAATGGTAGGCAAAAAATCTTTGAAAAGAATTTGGAATAGTTTCCTGGTAGAAGTGCTGAATATGAAGAAGTATAGGGTATGTGTTCCATCATTAATCTCACGCTCCCATATTCATCCTATTCGAAAACAAGCGATTACGGCACTGATTGATTCCGTTATTTTTGTTTTCATGGGAGCTCACTTCTAACAAAAAATACAAAAATAAGAAACAAAACAAACAGCGTTTCAATCCTTTGTTTTTCGTAAGATGAAAATGGGAGCCACATGCTTAATAAGGGAACTAATACCCTATACAAGAAATGTTTTAGCCGATAGAAACAAAACGGAAATTATTTTAATTTTAATTTTGTGAAATTAATCAAATTACACAACGAGTTCTGTCACAAGTCCAAGTAGCCTTTTACAGTGTGTAAAACTTTCAAAAAAATCGTACTTCTTTTGAAAAACTCTCCTCCGTAATATTTTCAAAATTAGTCAAAATTCATTCTACTTTCATCATTTCATTTTCATTATGGAATTTATGAGTGGGCCACTTTCTAATACATTTCAAAATCAGTTCGTGGGCCGCACTAATCCTGGTCGAGGGCCGCATGCGGCCCGCGGGCCGCAGTTTGGTGACCACTGGCTTAGATCATATCTGACGTAGTAGTGTTCCGGAACCGGTTCCGGGTGTCTCGCCGGAAGTGGCAAAATATAAAAGTGAATCAAACCAATGCATGCGACACATCAGATCGCCGAATTTACTATATCTTGATGATCGGTAAGCAGGAAAGTGTCAGACTATTTTTGAACTGGGTCTGAACTGTTCCGGGTGTCCCGTCGGAACATGCTGGCGACACGTTAAATCGCTTCTTTCTCTATAAGCTGATGAACGCTGATTTTACCATAACTTGATGAACGGCAAACAGGAAAATAGTCTCAGACCAAATGTTGCGATAACATTTCGCGACTGTATTTTAGCGTATACAAACCGCTAAGTGGGAACCAAGTTTCTATCGAGGTTCAGAATAAGAAACGGAACAAGAAAGCAAAGTAGTGCACTTGTGAATTATATGCCGCTTGTAGTCACATCATTAGGTGGCGCGAATTAATTAGAATAATAAATTTTCTTTGATTGATAGTGTAGAATAAGTAAGTAAAACCAGGAAATATTTGGATAGTGTACTAATGAAGTGTCCTTCAACCATACTACAGCTAACACCACATAGATCCGGCAAAGCCGATGCCAGCTGACGTTTGCCAAACTGGATGATAGGGCAAAGAAGAAGGTTGCACTGAAAAATTGTAATATGACCATACAAACATTATTATAAGTGAATTAATAAAGTGTTTATTTTAGCTTTAGCTTATCCACCTATTTGGACGGTTTTGATTTGCTGAAAGAATTTCAGCCCACGACCATTTGCTCTACCCTTCGGCAACACCAAATCTGAACTGGTAGTGTTCCGGAACCGGTTCCGGGCGTCACGCCGGAAGTGGTAAAATATAAAGGTGAACATAACCCATGCATGCGACACGTCAAATTGCTGCTTTTTCTACAAGTTTTTCTACAACCTGATGAACGGTGAGCAGGAAAATAGGCTTTGACCATACCTAAACCAGTGGTGTCCCGGAACCGGTTCCGAGTGTCTCGTCGGAAGTGGCCAACTATAAAAGTGGACCAAGCTTAAGCATGTCATACATCAAATCGCTGCTTTTTCTATAACCTGAAAAACGATGAGCAGAAAAATAGTCTTCGACCATATCTGAACCAGTAGTGTCCCGGAACCAGTTCCGGGTGTCCCGCCGGCAGTGGCTAAATATAAATGTGAACATTGCCCATGCATGCGACACATCAAATCGCTGTTTTTCCGATGATCTGATGAACGGTATATCTGAGAAAAGTTTCAGATCATATTTGGCATAACCGGGCTTCGGGTGTCTCCCTGAAACTGGCCGAATGTAAAAGAGACCCGAGCAGAAGGGAATAACAACAGCATAAGGAGCTGTATTATTTGGGCAAAATAACTGAATAATTAAATCAATTATTCTCAAGTTATTACCATAACATATTGTGTTATACACACTTAGAAAAAATGACGGATTACGGTAAAATTTTACCGTAATCTCAACAGCTGAACGTACGGTAAAAAGTTCGGTGATTTTTCAAACCACCGAACGTACTGCGAATCTCAGGAAAATGTATCTGTCAAAATTACCGGAACGTTCGGTACTTTTTACAAATTTACCGTAAAAATCGCAGAACGTTCGGTATGTTTGTTTACAAATGAATTCTCAATATCACTGAACGTACGGTGAATTTTACAAATTTACGGCGATTTTATACGAGCACAAAAAAACAATATTTTCGTAAAAAACGTCGATGATGGGATTGAATACATGACCTTCTGATCAGGAACCACACTTGCTGCCACTGTACAAGAGAGTCTTGCTTGGATGTGATGCGCAAATTGTAATAGAACTGATGCTCGAAGCTGCCGGCGTGGCTGTCAAACGAATTTTACAGTAGTACGGTAAAATAGTCCCTTCACCGATCTGTTCGGTAAAATATTCACAGGTCTCCTGTAAATTTGTCTGATTTCACCGGTTCTTCGGTGATTTCTTAGATTTCACCGATTTTCTCCTGCAATTTCATCGATTTCGCCGTAACACTGTAGTTTGCTTGTTTACAGACCAGTTTCGGTGATTTTTTTCACCGAATACTGTAATTTATTCTAAGTGTGTAAACTTGTCTGTCATAAGCGGCAAAATAACAAATATTCCATAATAAAAAAATGTTCCTGGAAAACCATTTCAATAACTTGTTTTGTTAGTTTCAATAACAACTTAATAACAGTGAATTCGGAAAATATTTCCATATCCAATTTTGATATTTATATGTTATTGATAGTAATCGGAGAGCAGAATTTGCTATGATATCAAACTCGTAACTAAATAAGTTATAATACTTAGGCCGATGCAAATATTATACTTTTATGTCCGAGACCTCTTATCAGGTATGAGGGGGGACAAAAATAAATAAGGAGCAAACAAAAAAAAACTATTAAAAATTTAAAAATTATATACACTATCGAAATAGTTATTTATGTAACGAGTTGCGAAAAGTTGTTTTTTTTCAGCGCGAGTCATACATTTATCCAACGAGGCTTGCTGACTCTGACGTAAGAAATATTTTCAAATGATCGAAGAATACTGGTATTAAGCTTTAAATTCATTCTAAGAGATTTGAACTTTAGTAATTTCTATATTATCAAATACGACGAGCTTCGATTTCCACCTGTAATTCATATACTGTTCTACTTCAATTGTTTTCGGAGCACGGTTTTGAAAACAACACGTGTATTTGAAAAAGTTTGATCGTCGATAGCAATTTGTGACTTTTGTTTTGTCTTTTTTTAGCGTAGAAACTGCAGAATTTTTAGAATGCTCAACAGTTTTGCAGAAATTTTTTGTGATATTGGAAATATTGTACAGATTATTACAACTTTTCTGGAAATTTTGTTCTAATTCCTCCGATTTTCCCTGGATTCTAGAATTATGTCGAATATTCCTCCTGGATTCTACATGGATTCCCCCAAAAATTTTGCTATTATTTCTCCTGAACTTCCTCTGATGATTCCTACAGGACTTTCACTAGAAATGTTTGCAATTTTTTTTTTCTAAAATTCCTCTATTAATTTCTCTAAGGATTCCGTCAAAAACTCCTTTTGTGTTTGTCAAGTGACTGTCATAAAATTCTTCCAGAAATTCGTCGACAGATTTGATCTTAACTTTTCCATAAATTACTTCAAAAATATTCAAGAAATTTCTCCGAGAGTTCTTCGACGGAATCTTTCATGGATTTTCAAAGACTCCTCTAGAAATTCCTCCAGAATCCTACATAGAATCCCTTCAAGGATTTCTTCAGAATTTCCTGTGATCATTAGTCCTGAAGTTCATCTTGAAATTTCTCTGAAAATTTCTTTGAGGATTTCATCAGGAGTTTTTCCGAATGTTTCTCCAGGTGTTTTTCAAAAGATTTTGCCAAGAATTCTTAACATTGCTCAAAAGAATTACCTTCGGAATTTCTAAAAAAAATGCGCCAGGAGTTCTCTTGAAGATTTCTCCTGGGATTTATCGAAAGGTTCCTCCAGAACTTTCAAGTCCTTATCCGAAAATTATTTAAGAAATTCTTAAAAGGAGTCGTTCAGAAATTTCCTTCTAACCTGAATACAAAAATGGAACAACACAAAGGGACAGGTCATAATCGTCGAATTGTTGCTGTGATTTCAAAATTTGTTACTGTTGTATTATTGTTGATAAGTTGATCAATAGTACAACAAAACATGTTATTTAAATGTAATTTAGTTAATGTATATCAATAGCTTGATTATAACAAAATGAGATTGTCCAACAAAATTCGTTATGGAAAAGCTATGCCTTGATAATTTAATAATAACAAAACAAGATATAAAAACAGGTTATGTGATTTCGTAGTTATTAACTTGGTATTCTCCTCTGCTCGGGCCCGAGCAGAAGAGAATAACAACAGCATAACAAAATGCGTTATTTTGGCAAAATAACTGCATAATGGAATTAGTTATTTTTATGTTATTAACATAACATATTGAGTTATAAACTTGTCTGTCATAAGCGGCAAAATAACAAGTCACATAACAAAAATTTGTTCCTGGAAAATCAATTTAATAACATGTTTTGTTGCTGTTAATGACAACTTAATAACCGTGAATTTGGGAAATATTTCAATAACAAATTTTGATATTAAAGAGTGATTGATAACATTACGAAAGCAAAATTAGTTATGATATCAAACAATCGCACATGCTGTTGAATAGGATGCTCAAGTGGAGGCGATATGCGTACACTTTACCCGTGGTTAAATGAAATCATGTATGTACGCATATGGCCTCTACATTAGCATCCTTTTCTACATCATATATGACTTCGTGTTGGCTACACATATTTAGACTAGCATGTGAGAATGGCGGAACAACCATTGCGAACTTCAGTTTCTCTCTTCCCTCATAGGCGTATTTTCAACTATTCATGTAATCTTTTACCACAAATAGGTAGATCCGACTTCATCCTCTGGAACGACAGGGAAAACATGTGAAAATATAAAATATTTCTCTTATATTTTCAGCATTAGAATTTCGGTCCCCATACAGAGTACCTCGGATCATTATCATCGTTTGACGAATTCTTTTCAAGATTACGGCTCAGCTATAAATTATTTCCGGGAGAGCCTTTATTTAGTTTTGAATATTGTTTATAATGTTTTTCGAAAAGATAAAGAGGTTTTGTGCCTTTTTGAGAACGATTTCACGCATAGTTTTCGAAATCACTCAAAGGGGTTTTCCCTCTTCCCAAATTAGGAGTTAAAACTAAATAAATAGATAAATAAATAAATAAATAAATAAATAAATATATATATATATATATATATATATATATATATATATATATATATATATATATATATATATATATATAAATTTGAAGTCCCATTAAGGCAACAAAACTAACGAACGGCTGAACCGATCAGGATGTCTTTTACATAGTTTGATTCGTATTCATGGTGACTGTGTTTATAAGTTAAAAATAGTTTCAAAAATGAACCTCAAAGTAAGAAAATTGATAAAGTACTGATTTTTCATGAGTTGGGAAGGAAATCAAAACGATCGAAATTAAACCAATCTAGAGTGCGGTGATGTTATGAGCTCAACAGTTGTCAATCCACCACAGCTTGGCAAGACAACGTTTGCCGGGACAGCTAGTAAATAAATAAATAAATAAATAAATAAATAAAATATTTCTGAAGCATAACTCGCGAAATACTGTAAACAACGTTGTTGAATGACGTATCAGAAGGCCGGCTCCAGAGGCACGTTATCCTCCATTTGGGACATTTGTGCCATTAAAAATATACATTTTAACCCTCTAATACCCAATTTTTTGATTTTGATCTAAATATCATTTTGCGTCATCTAAAATCGATTTAAACATGTTTCGAGAATTAAAAAGAATCATCTTCCAGATTCTTTTTAATTCTCGATTTCGTGAATTTCAGTTTCTGATTTTTCTAATTTTCATTTTTGAACATCCCCACACTTTTATATTTTTCCTGGAAGCCTATTTGGGGAACGGTTTTTTTTTTTAGATGAAAACATTTTGAGATTTTATGATTATTGTTAAAATATTATTATTTAAAAATGTTTCGCAGAAAAATTTATTTCCCGTGTAATTTTAAGGAAAATAAATTTAGAGTGTATTCGATTCCCTTAAACTAAGGGTAGAATGATTTGGGAAAAAATTAAAATATGTTAATTGTAGCGATCCAATACAAAATAAACAATGACTTCTAAAAGGTGACTAAAACATCAACTTTTCAATAATTTTTAAAAAATGTAAATATGCTGTAAAATACACCAAAAACCATTTTGAGATATAAAGAACAGTCCTAAATATCAGCCAAAAATATAAAAAAATTGATTTTCCACGAAACAAAAATTACAAAAATGCTTAAACTATACCCCGTCTAAAGGCGGGATTGGGTATTAGAGGGCTAAATATATACATTTTAAATACATTTTTGCTGTATAAGAATGGAATCAACCATTCTTAAGCAAACTTTAGCTTAAGGAACTGTTGTTCAGTTACTTCTGTTCCTTGGGATAGCATAAAGTATTTGTACGCTCTCAATAATACAACAATAATCAAACTTGTTCCACAACAAAATGTAATATTGAAATGTTATTTAATGGCTGTATACCAATAGCTTGGTCATAACAAAATAAGATTGTCCAACAAAACATGTTATGGAAACGTAATGTCTTGATAATACAATAATAACAAAACGAGATATAAAACCAGGTTTTGTAATTTCGTAGTTATTAATTTGATATTCCCCTCTGCTCGGGTTATTTTTCAAAAGTTGTTGAAACCTTGAATTCGTAGGCTCTTCTGGATTCAAATGACATTAAAAGAGAAACCTCTGAGTTTGAGATTTAGAGGTGGCGCAATCGCCTGAAAGTTGAACTCTCGAGTAATAAAAAGGTTTTTTCACTTGAAGTGTCATAACCTTTTCAATTTTCAACCGATTTTCAATCTTTTTTATGAATCTCTTCCATATTAAATTTCAAATAAACGCGTAGGACATTATTTTTTTTCCAAAGTCACGCAAAATATGATTTTTTAAATATTTAGTTTATTTTTTTTTTTCTTTTTACAAAAGTTTTTAACTTTGGAGTCCAATAACTTTTTAACCGTTTGATCAATTTCAAATCTTTTAGCGCGCTTTTGTAAATATTTCTGTTGCCTATCTTTGTCACAGACAAACTATTCGTCAAAATAGTCATTTTCACACATCAAAAACTGCCAAAACATGCCATAAAACTTGATTTTTTGCATGTAAAATTTGAGTTTTTGACGATTATTTGTAATTTGTTACTCCAAACCGGATACTTAGCACCATATATTTAATTATATATTTTCGTCCAATTGCGTCAACAGAAGCTTTAAAAATCATGACACTAATCGCCTAATTTCGCACCGTACAAGTGACTGCTAGCCATCGTAGACGACATCCGACATAAAGAGAAGATTACCAACGGTCAACCAATAGTAAATAGAACCACACTGACGACACTGCACTGACTGTTGAACGTTGCCTGCTGTGCTACTCGAACGGAGTGGTGACAATATGAGGAAGGACAGAAGGGAGAATTAGCCACTGAAGTGAAACGATATGCTCCATAGAAATAATGAACTATATTGTATGTTTACCCTAGTCCTAAATGTTAAAATCCTTGAAATAGTTCTACTAGCATACATTCGGTAATGCCTTCTGGTGTTATTTTTTCTAGAAAGTACTTCTGGAATCCCTTCAGATAATTTTTCAAGATTGTGACTTCTGGAAATCCTCAAAGATTTCTTTCTGGAGTTTCTCCTGAGTTCCTTCTGAGATTTTTATTGGAGAGACAACTTTCGTGCCATCCCTATCAAGTGTACGATTTGCGTGCACACCCCTATACGCGCATCAGCGATGGCAACCCCACAGCAGCAGCAGCAGCAGCAGCAGCAGCAGCAGCAGCAAGGCGTAACGCAAGAGGCGCCATTTTATCAAAACCAAAAGTGCTCTCGCTGTGTAAACATCGTTCGTTGAATATATTTCTTTATTTCGTTTTACTAATTAAATACTGCGTTTTAATTCCACTGGAACATTCGTCCCAATAGGTCATGGGCCCAGTTGCGTGAAAGTGCGGTAGTTAAATTTCGGTAGTTCGTCGCGAATCGTGAATTTTGTTTTTCAATCGAGGGACAGTAAAGTGCGTAGTGCCAGAGACAAAATGGCCGACACGAAGGTCACGATTGAGAAGCTGAACGACCAGAATTATGCCATCTGGAAGTTCAAGATGCGGCTTCTGTTGACGCGGGAGAAAGTGCTAAGTGTGGTGACCGATCCGAAACCTGCAAATGTTGATGCGGCCTGGATCTCGAACGATGAGAAGGCGCAGGCATTGGTGGGGTTGGCGCTGGAGGACACTCAGCTGATTCACGTGATGCAGAAGACGACGGCGAAGGAGATGTGGGATGCTCTGAAAAGCTATCACGAGCGAGCATCTCTCTCCAGCAAGATTCACGTCGTGCGGCAGTTGGTGTCCACCCGGATGCCGGAAGGAGGAAATATGTCGGAACACCTGAAGACGATGGCGGAGCTGCGACTTCGACTCACGGCGCTGGGGGAAGATCTGAAAGATCATTGGTTTGTGGCTTTGATGCTTTCCAGTCTTCCTGCGTCGTACGATGGGCTGATCACTGCCCTTGAGAGCCGGCCGGACGACGATCTCACGGTCGATTTCGTCAAGGGTAAGTTGCTGGACGAAGGTCGTCGTCGCCTGGAGAAGAATCCCGAGAGTGAGAAAGTGTTTGTGACGGAGCCGGCTAAGAAGAAGCCGTTTAGTGCGAAGCAGAAGGTGGCGAAAGTCTGCCACTATTGCAAGAAGGAGGGCCACTTCCGAAAGGATTGCCGGAAGTTCCTCCAGAATCAGCAAAAGGAGAAAGTGTCAGTGGCTGCCGAGCGTAAGAAGGAGTTCGAGATGTGTCTGGCTGCTGGGAGTGTTGGTGAAACAGGCGACTGGTATCTTGATTCCGGTGCCACCTCCCACATGACGAACGACGCGTCCTTCCTGGAGAAGATCGACGAGTCCAACGAATCGGTGATTTGCTTGGCTGATGGGAAGACCATCAAATCGACTGGTTCTGGTTCCGGACAGATTTCGTGTGTGAACGGTGAAGGTGCGCGAGTGAAAGTGAAGCTGGGAAATGTTTTCCATGTGCCGTCGCTCGCTGGCAATTTGCTTTCCGTGGGCAAGATCGCAGACCTTGGACTCACTGTGTCGTTCGAAAAGTCCGGGTGCAAAGTGTTGAAGGGAAAGAAAGTTGTTCTGGTCGGTCAACGGAACGGTGGCTTGTATCATTTGAAGCAATTTCCGGACAAGGCCCTTCTATCCGAAACTAAGCACAGTGAAAAGTGTGAACACTTGTGGCATCGTCGTTTGGGGCACCGCGATCCGAAGGCTGTAACGAGAATAGTGCGTGAGAAACTTGGTCACGGTCTGGACATTACGCAGTGTAGCGTCACATCGGTGTGTGGGCCCTGTTGCGAGGGGAAGATGAGCCGGGACTCCTTCCCGAAGGCGTCGAAGAGCCGAGCTAGTGAGGTTGGTGAACTTGTGCACAGTGACTTGGGCGGGCCGATGGAAGTGGCAACGCCGCGGGGAAATCGTTACTACATGGTGCTGGTGGACGATTACAGTCGCTATTCGGTAGTGTACTTGCTGCAGCACAAGTCCGACGCGGAAGTGAAGATTCGTGAGTACTGCAATATGATGAAGAATCAATTCGGTCGTTTCCCCAAGTGTATCCGGTCGGATGGGGGCGGCGAGTACTCCGGTAGTGCGTTGAAGAAGTTTTTCGCGGATAATGGCATCGTGCATCAGATGTCGGCCCCGTATTCGCCGCAACAGAACGGTGTGGCTGAACGGAAGAACCGCCACCTCAAGGAGATGATGCGTTGTATGTTGGCTGAATCGAGCTTGGAGAAGAAGTTCTGGGGCGAGGCGATCAACACAGCAAACTATTTGCAGAATCGCTGCCCGTCGTCATCAATCGTGGGTACACCGTACGAGTTGTGGAACAAGAAGAAACCATCGTACAGCCATCTGAAGATCTTCGGTAGTGAGGCATACGTGCATGTTCCGAAAGAAAAGCGAAGGGCGCTTGATGTGAAATCCGTGAAACTAGTGTTCGTTGGGTATGAAGAGGGTCGAAAGGCATATCGTTTCTTGGATGTGAAGACGGGGCACATCACCATCAGTAGGGATGCGAAATTTCTTGAGCTGTGTGGTGTTAAGGAAGCCGTCCGCGCGGAACCTGTAGCGTCAGGAGGAGTGATTGAAGTGCCCTTGTCGTCGCCTCCCAGTGAGCCGGACCTGGAAGAAGAAAACGGTGAATTTTCGGACGTGAACAGTGTGGGATCGGATATCGATTCGGATACTTATGGAAGTGCTTCTGAGGACGAATCCTTTCATGGGTTTTCGGTGGATGAGATCGCTCGGCGTTCGCAGCGGTCAACGAAAGGAATTCCTCCGAGCAGGCTGATAGAAGAAATCTTCGTGGCTGAAACTGCGGCAGGGGATGAAGTGGAACCGAAGAGTCTGAAGGAAGCGCTGGCCTGTGATCAGAAGCTGCAGTGGCAATCGGCAATGCGGGATGAGCTGAAGTCTCATTCAGACAACGGGACTTGGGATCTGGTCGACCTACCTGCAGGTCGGAAGCCTGTCGGTTGCCGCTGGGTGTTCAAACTGAAGCGGAATGCAGCTGGCCAGGTGGTGAAGCACAAAGCTCGTCTGGTAGCGCAGGGTTTCTTGCAAAAGTTTGGCGAAGACTACGACGAGGTGTTTGCTCCGGTGACAACTCACTCAACTTTTCGGCTTCTGTTGGCGTTGGCGAGTAAAAGGCGAATGACACTCAAACATTTTGATGTGAAAACCGCCTACTTGCACGGCCAACTTGATGAGGAGTTGTATATGGTGCAGCCACCTGGTCACGTGGTCAAAGGCAAGGAGAACAAGGTGTGCCGTTTGAGGAGGAGCATTTACGGGCTAAAGCAGTCCGCAAGATGCTGGAACAAGCGGCTGGATGCAGTCCTGAAAAGCATGGGCTTCGAGCAGAGCACAGCGGATACCTGTTTATACACGAAGAAAGTGAATGGGAAGATGGTGTATCTGCTGGTTTATGTGGACGATATTCTCGTCGGTTGCGAGGACGATTCGGAAATTGAAGTGGTGTACAAACAACTGAAAAAGTACTTTGACATGACGGATCTCGGTGATTTGAGTTATTTTCTTGGCATGGAAGTTGAAAAAGAAGCAAACGGATACAGTGTGTCGTTAAGGGGGTACATTGATCGTGTTGTGGACAAGTTCGGACTTCGTGACGCCAAAGGTGCAAAAACACCGATGGACACCGGATACGTAAAAGAAGATGACAAAAGTAGTGCATTGAGTGATGGGAAGCAATATCGCAGTCTCGTTGGTGCCTTGCTATACATAGCGGTCTGTGCTCGACCGGATGTGGCCGCGAGTGCGTCGATACTCGGACGCAAGGTAAGTGCACCAACCGAGGCGGACTGGGTAGCAGCGAAGCGGGTCGTTCGCTATCTGAAGGCGACAAGGGATTGGCGTTTGCAGTACAGCAATTCTGGTGGCGACCTGGACGGATTTTCTGATGCGGATTGGGCGGGCGATATTCGTTCCAGGAAGTCGACTACTGGTTTTGTCTACCGGTACGCTGGCGGCGCAGTTTCTTGGTGCAGCCGCAAGCAGTCGAGTGTCACTCTGTCTTCGATGGAGTCGGAGTACGTGGCACTAAGTGAAGCGAGTCAGGAGTTGGTATGGCTTCTGAAGTTACTCAACGATTTGGGTGAACCGTACGACGGGCCTGTGAAAGTGATGGAGGACAACCAGAGTTGCATCGCATTTGCAAGCTCGGAGCGAACCACCCGGCGCTCGAAGCATATCGAGACGCGGGAAAACTACGTGCGGGAGTTGTGCCATGACGGGATTATCAAGCTGGAGTATTGCCCTACGGAAGATATGGTAGCGGATATTCTGACGAAGCCCCTTGGTACGATCAAGCAGAGGAAGTTTTCGGAGATGATGGGGTTGTCGGCAAGTGGTGGCAACAAAGGTTGAGGAGGAGTATTGGAGAGACAACTTTCGTGCCATCCCTATCAAGTGTACGATTTGCGTGCACACCCCTATACGCGCATCAGCGATGGCAACCCCACAGCAGCAGCAGCAGCAGCAGCAGCAGCAGCAGCAGCAAGGCGTAACGCAAGAGGCGCCATTTTATCAAAACCAAAAGTGCTCTCGCTGTGTAAACATCGTTCGTTGAATATATTTCTTTATTTCGTTTTACTAATTAAATACTGCGTTTTAATTCCACTGGAACATTCGTCCCAATAATTTTTTTTTCAGAAAGTACTTCTAGGATTTCTGAAATTTCTTCAGGGGACGCGTGTTACCCCGATCTCCGTCATTTAATGTGTGCTTTCCGGCTGCCATCGCATGGTCATCTAATTAACCGGACAGCAATGACGACAGCAGAGAAGTCAGCTCGCCCGCGGTGATCTTAATTATTTTGAGTGGGGGTGGCGGTTGCTAACCCGCCAGAGAAGTCGACCGCGGACAAGAGTAATTTAATAATTTGGGATTGTTTTTGCTTCGTCCTTTTATACGGTATTTTGTTTCGCAGACATCCGGCGGAAATAGGACTCGTTGGAGAGCTGCTTTTATAGTACTCTGTTTTTAGGGATCTTTCCAGCAATGTATCCCGTGAATGCATTGTTTTTTTTTTGAGCGATTATCATTGAAAGCCTATAATGATAGTAACATAACATTCCTTTGGTAGTGCTGAAGTTCTGATTGTTATGGTTCTGTATGTGGTATTAGTTGCTGTGACCATCTGAAGATGGTCTTAAAAAAGGGAGATTTCTGTTTGAAGTCACTCACTGACTGGAGGAAATCACCTGCAGCCACAATATCATCAGTGTTGTGCAAACAAGTGATCAGCAAATTGCTCAATCAAACTAATCTCTTTGAATGTTTACCACGCATTACCGACGTAAACAAGCATTTAACGCATAAATACCTACTTGGAGCAGCACACGTCGCTTTCCTCACAAAGGCCACATAGTTTTGTTTGCATGTGTCTCACCATTCAATAATCGATGAATCAATAAATCTTCCCACACCAACGGGACCACGCTTATTCCCATACATATTCCCAAGAGAACACGCGCATTACTCACGATCCATTAATTATGCACTAAAGCGACCAATCCGGTGGACTAACGACGACCATTTGGAGGCGATTGAGCAAACATTAGCGCTAATTACAGCGCCAAGATGCCTTTTCCCCGTCGGTACTGTAAACAAACACCGGATTCCGTTCCGGGTTGGACCCCATCCGGCCCGCCTACGGCGCCTGTTAGCACCGACTGCATGAACTTGTTCCCGAGAAAAAAGATATCGGACGAGGAGTATCCTCCTTGGACGTAATCGATTGAAAATTGAACCGAACAACAGGCTATTGGCTAGGGGTATGCGATATGCCAAATGGTTTCGACGTATTGGCATTCGTTGTTTCGTTACCTAACCATATTGCGGACGCATAGATACTCTATGCCCAAGAAAGTCACGAAAATGGTCGTGTTCCAGATTTCTACTCAAATTTCTTCCCAGATTTCTTCCCAAACTTGTCGCAGAGTCTTTCCCAGATCTTTTCTAGAGCGTTCTCAAAGTCTAGGAGCCGTTTCTGCACTTGCCTCAAAGCTCTTCTCAGACTGTCCCAGAGACTTTTATCAGACTTGTCCCGGAGTCCCGGAATTGTCCCAAAGTCATTTCTGCGCTTTTTCCCAAAGCCGGATATGCTTCTGAGCTCCAGAGCAGAGTCTCTTCCAGGCTTGTCCCAGAGTCCTCTAGTAGATGTTTCGGAGCCTTTCCCAGACTTATCCCAGAGCTCTTCCTTGGCTTGTCACTGAGTCCTCTCTGGACTTGTCCTAAGGTCCTTTTGTATAGTGCCCAGTCAACCAGTGATCGTATAAGATGTTGCATAAGATGTTAAAGTGGAGGCGGAATACGTATATTTTACATGCGCCTAAATGGAGGCATGCACGCATTTAGCCTCCACTTTATCATCTTTTGCAACATCTTATACGATTACAGGTTGTCTGGGTGGTTCCAAAGTCCTTGGAACTTGTTTCAAAGTTTTTTCCCGCACTTGTCCCAGAATCTTTTGTAGACGTGGCCCAGATCGCGGCCTGGGCTTGCTCCAGAGTCTTTTGGGGGTTTCTCCCGAAATACTTTTTGGGCTTGTCCCAAAAGCCTTGGAACTTGTCTCTTCTGTAGATTTTACCCAGAGAACTTTCTGGACTTATCTTAGAGTTCTTCCTGAGCTTGTTCCAAAGTTTTTAGAACTTGTCTCTTAATCTTTACTGAACTTTTCTCAGGCTTATTCTCGGGCTGTCCTAAAATTTATTTCTGGACTTGTAACTGAGTCCTTCCTGGACTTGTCTTAGAGTTTATTTCCAGACTTGTCTCAGAATTCTTCCCAGTCCTTCCCGTACCTGTATCAGGATCTTTGTGTGTGACATAATCTCAGAGTCTTTCCCGGACTTATCCCAGAGCTCTTCCTTGAATTGTCACTGAGTCCTCTCCGGACTTGTCCTAGGGTCCTTTTGAATAGTTGTTCCAAAGTCCTTGGGACTTGTTTCAAAGTTTTTTCCTTGACTTGTCCATAAGCGTTTTCCGCAGTTGTCCTAAAGAGTGTCAGAGTCCTCTCTAGACTTGTCAAAACACCGTTTCCTCAGAGCCCTTTCCAGAACTGCCCCAGAGTCCTTGCCAGACCTACCCCAGAATATTTCGTAGACATAGCGCAGATCACTTCCTGGGCTTGTTGCCCACGTCTTTTTAGGACTTCTCCCGGAGTCCTCTCTGGGCTTGTCTCAAAAACCGTGGAACTCGCCTCAAAGTCATTTGTAGTCTTGGCTTGGAGGCTTTCGCGTATTTTACCCAGAGAACTTCCTGAACATGTCTCGGAGTCCTTACTAGACTTGTTTCAAAGTCTTCGGAACTTATATCTCAATATTTACCGGAATTTTCTCAAAGTAATTTTCGGGCTGTCCAAGGGCTCGTCTCGGATATGTTCAAGAGTCGATTGTCGGAATTGTCCAAGACGCTTTCTTGGACTTATCTCAGAGTCTATCTCCGACGTATTCTAGAACACTTTCAGGAACTGACTCAAATTTCATTGTAGACATTAATTGTAGACATCATTCATTCATTGTTTCCGGATTTGAACCGCAGTCCTCCCGGAATCGTCTACAGCTAGGGAATTCCCAAACCAAGCCGGAACGAATGGCCCAAAAGTTACGAATTCACGAGTTTTAATATCAATATCATCAGCTAAACCAAGTAGCTGAACGGAATCGTTCAACTCGTGGTTATCCCCGCTTTCCTTATTACACCCTCTAAAGCAGTCGCCGGCTGTTCGGGCTTTAAAGAAGTTGATCATCAATATTAATTTCTATTCCCGATCAGCCTAGATAGCCGTGTAGTGGCGGTAGCAGTTCCCTCAACTGGCTAAGAATATCACTACGGATTGCCTGATCCGGTGGTAAAAGTCCACCAAACAAGCGACCCCTAATTCATGGTGTTAAGCGTACCGTGCCTAGGAATGAATGGTTAGGGGGGTCTTATAAAAACTTAACCGTGAACGGAGCCTGTGGAGTACCAGGGCACCCTCCACAGTATGTTGCCCTTACTGTGTTAAACGGAGCAATGACGCAGTGGACCTTATTTGTCTCCGGGATAATCGGCCACTTTTCTTACGTCTCAATTCCGAGGCTTAATAAAAGTGGGTAAATGAATTTTTTTTATGACAGGAATTAAGTTCGTACAGGTAAACCTTCATCACGCAAAAGGTGCTTCTGCTGTGTTGAGTCGAAGGTTTAAAAAAGAAGGACTAGAAGTGGCGCTTATTCAAGAGCCATGGTCCAATAAACGAAAGATTCTTGGAGTTCTGACACAATATTTTATGATGAGCAACAAGATTCACCCAGAACCGCTGTCTTAGTACGCAAAACGTTAAAATGCTATCCTATTACAGAGTTTATCAGAAGGGACATTGTTGCGGTCATGGTAGAGGTACCAACCACTAGGGGTAAAACTGAGATCGTTGTGGCTTCAGCTTACTTTCCTGGTGATGTTCCTGAGGCACCTCCTCCTGAGATCGCATCATTTGTCCAATTCTGTAAAGAAAACAACAAATCGTTTATCATTGGCTGTGACGCCAATGCACATCACACGGTTTGGGGTAGTACGGATATTAACAGTCGAGGTGAGTCACTATTAGAGTATCTGTCTTCGAACAATATAGACATTTGCAATAATGGTGATAAACCTACTTTCTCAAATGTAATCAGACAAGAGGTCTTGGATCTAACACTGTGCAATGCTGCAATCTTTGACAAGATCACAAACTGGCACGTGTCAGATGAGATTTCTCTATCTGATCATAAACACATAATCTTCAATTGGAGTGGTGGAGATTATTCTAGAACCGCATTTAGAAATCCCAGGAGGACAAACTGGGATCAATATGTAGAATTGTTGAATACGCATTCATTTACAATGGGAGAAACTATTGATTCAACCCAAAAGTTAGAATCATTTTCTCAAAGGGTAAATGAAAGTATCATCAATTCCTTTAACAGAAGTTGTCCCACCATACAATCGTCTTCTACTAGAGACGTGCCATGGTGGAACTTTAAACTGGATCGCCTTAGAAAATTTTCTCGTAAAATGTTCAATAGAGCGAAACAAACGGGAAATTGGACTCAGTACAGGAAAGCCCTGACTGATTACAACAACGAAATACGAAAATCTAAAAGAAAATCTTGGATGCTGACATGTGAAAACATAAACAGCACTCCTGTAGTTGCAAGACTACAGAAAACGCTTGCAAAAGATCATTCAAATGAATTGGGAAACCTGAAGCGCGACGATGGAGCTTTTACCAAAACTCCTCGTGAAACATTGGATTTAATGATGGAAACCCATTTTCCAGGTTCGGCTCTAAGTGTGGATTCCAATGATACTATATCTCTGGAAGGTGAAGGATGTCCTAGTATAAACTCATCGGAGTCAACTAGTACAATAAACACCGCCTCAGATTTAGCTGATGAAATCTTCACGAAGGCCAGAGTGGAAAATGCAATTAGATCTTTTCAGCCTTTTAAATCTGCAGGAGTTGATGGAATATTTCCAGCACTGATTCAAAATGGAGAAGCGGTGTTGGTTCCACCACTAATTGAGATGTTCAAGGCTAGTTTAAGATTGAATTACGTTCCATCAAAATGGAGACTTGTAAAAGTTATCTTTATACCAAAAAAGGGGAAGCGAGACAAGACGCATCCCAAAGCATACAGGCCAATTAGTCTTTCTTCAGTTTTGTTGAAGACTATGGAAAAGGTTTTGAAGGATTTTATCAATTCTTCTTACATAAAAGAGCATCCCCTATCTGACTTCCAGTTTGCTTATCAATCTGGTAAGTCAACGGTTACGGCACTTCATTCGCTAGTAACAAAGGTGGAAAAAACGTTTTCAGCAAAAGAAATAGCTCTATGCGCCTTTTTAGACATAGAAGGAGCATTTGATAATGCCTCCTATTCATCTATGAAGCGTGCCATGGAGAACAAAAACTTCGACCAATGTATCATACATTGGATTTATACTGTGCTTGCAAAAAGAGAAATCACCTCTGAGCTGGGAAGTTCTTCTATAACAGTAAGGGCAACGAAAGGTTGCCCTCAAGGAGGAGTCCTCTCACCACTAATGTGGTCCTTGGTTGTAGACGATCTTCTAAGAAGCTTGAAGGAAAAAGGTTTCGAAGTTGTGGGCTTTGCAGACGATATAGTCATAATAGTGAGAGGAAAGTATGACGAAACTGTTTCGGAGAGAATGCAAAGGGCTCTAAACTATACACATTCATGGTGTATTAAGGAGGGCCTTAGCATCAACCCGTCAAAAGTCGTAATTGTCCCTTTCACTAGGAGAAGGAAGATCAACCTAAAAGCTTTTCGGCTTGGAGGGATACAAATTCATCCTAGTGATCGAGTCAAATACTTAGGTTTGATACTGGATGCTAAACTGAACTGGAATGCTCAAATTGAGTCCGTGATCGGTAAGGCAACAAGTGCGTTCTGGTTATGCTCCAAAACTATTGGCAGGAAGTGGGGCTTGAAACCAAAAATGATAATGTGGATTTATACTGCCATAATCCGCCCAAAAGTGACGTATGCTTCGTTTGTCTGGTGGCCAAAAACAAAAGAGGCTACCACGCAATCAAAGCTTGCGAAAATTCAACGTCTTGCGTCCATTGCTGTTACAGGAGCGATGCGAAGCACACCATCAAAAGCTTTAGATGCGATTCTCAATCTGCTACCCTTGCACGAATACGTGCAATTAGAAGCAGAAAAAGAATTGCTGAGACTTGAACGAGTTGAAAAGTTTATGCCAGGTGATCTTGTAGGTCACCTGAGCATTTCACAATATTTCCAAAATAGGCCAGTAATGAAAATGATTAACGACTGGATGAAACCTGTGGAGAACCATGATGTTCCTTACAAGTTGCACGAAACAACTCGTGCAGATTGGGAAGTCGGAGGTCCCACTGTTCGTCAAGGATCAATCAAATTCTATACAGATGGCTCAAAAGTTGGAATAAAAACGGGAGCAGGAATCTACGGCCCTGGAATACAAATTTCATTGGCAATGGGACACTATCCTACGGTGTTTCAAGCAGAGATTCTTGCTATTTTGAAATGCACAAACATCTGCCTTGAGAGAAAATACAGATATGCAAATATTTGTATTTTCTCAGATAGTCAAGCTGCACTAAAAGCATTGTGCGCTTACAAATGTACTTCAAGGCTTGTCTGGGAATGCATTCTTTCATTGCGCAGGCTGTGCCAAGGGAATTCAGTAAACTTATACTGGGTTCCAGGTCACTGTGGCATTGAAGGGAATGAAATGGCAGACGAGCTTGCTAAAAATGGTTCCAATTTACAGTTTGCTGGCCCAGAACCATTCTGTGGTATATCAAACTGTACAATTAAAATGGATCTGAAACGCTGGGCTGAGCAGAGGGTGATATCCAATTGGATGGATGTCAAAAATTGCAATCAGTCAAAACGATTTATAACACCAAATGCTTATAAAACCAAAAAGCTCTTAGAGCTCAACAAGAGAGCTCTATGTACATACACTGGCCTAGTAACTGGACACTGCCCGAGCAGGTATCACTTGAAAAATATAGGCCATATTCAGAGTGATATCTGTCGTTTCTGTAATATGGAACGTGAAACCTCGGAACATCTGCTTTGCAGTTGTGGTGCTTTATACACGCGCAGGCAAAGATTTCTAAATAGTGGTTGCTTGCAACCCAGTGAGATCTGGTCTGCAAAACCTGGGAAGGTCTTGGAGTTTATCAATTCCATTGCACCTGACTGGGAGACGACGCGTCGTGGCAGTAGCTGATTACTTGACACATGGTAATTAGCTGGCTAGATGCGAATATCAAAACGGGACATGCCACAAAAGTTCAGCCTATTGGACGCAGTGGCTTAATTTCCCCAACAGGGGAGGAAAAAAAAAAAAAAAAAAAGCAGTGTTGAACATCAAGCACGACAGATCATCACCTTGCCGTAACCCTCTGCGAGATTCGAAGGGACTCGAAAGTGTCCCTGATACTCGAACTACGCACATCACTCGATCCATCATCGCCTTGATCAATCGTATCAGTTTATCCGGGAATCCGTATTCGTGCATAATCTGCCATAGCTGTTCTCGATCGATTGTATCATACGCCGATTTGAAATCGATGAACAAGTGATGTGTGGGCACGTTGTATTCGCGGCATTTCTGCAACACCTGGCGGATGGCGACCATCTGGTCCGTTGTAGCGCGTTCACCCATGAACCCAGCCTGATATTGTTCCACGAACTTCCTTGCAATCGGTGATAGACGGTGGCATTAAATTCGCGAGAGTATCTTGTAAGCAGCGCGCAGTAGTGTGATCGCGCGATAGTTCCCGAAATCCATCTTGTCGCTCTTTTTGCAGATCGGACACATGATACCTTCCATCCACTGCTCCGGTAAAACTTCCTCCTCCCAAATCTTAGTAATGACCCAGTGTAGTGCTCTCACTAGTGCTTCTCCACCGTGTTTCAATCCTTCTCAATTTCTTGGAGGTTAGGGGCTGGAAATCTTTTGTCCTGCGCACATACTCCTAAATCTGATTCCCATGATTATCTCGGTATATGTCGGCTTGTGGCACAAAGCCTCTGCGGGAGCGGTTCAGCTTCTCCTAGAACTTTTATATGTTCTTAGCGCGGTACAGCTCTTCAATCGCTTCGCGATCTCGTTCTTCCTGTTGGCGCTTCTTCATCCGGAAGACTGAGTTCTACCTGTTCCGTGCCTGTCTGTAACGTGCCTCATTCGCTCTCGTACGTTGTTGCAGCATTCTCGCCCATTCTGCATTCTTCTCGTTTTTAAACTGTTGACATTCGCCGTACCAGTCGTTTCTGTAATTCGGAGTCGCGAAGCCTAGTGCTGTAGCCGAGGTACTTCCTATGGCGGATCGGATGTCCTTCCAGCCATCTTCAAGTGTAGCTGCGTCAAGCTGCTCTTTCGTTGGTAGGGCCACTGCTAGCTACTGCGCGTAGTCTTGAGCCACTTCTATGTAGGTACGGTGTGAACAGCTGCGCGATGTTGAGCTGCGGTGTTCGACTTCGACGCGTGGTGATAACTGTCGAAAGTTTTGAGCGTTTGACTAAGCAGTCCCGACCCATTGCCTTACGGGAGGTTCCAGTGTACCGCATACCCTTACCGAAAACTGGTTCGAGTTCCCATCAGCATCGTTCGACGGACGTTTTGTTTTGTTTCCCTGCTGACTATTTGGCTTGGAAACAGTTCGATGAATTCAATGACAACAGGAAGCAATTTGCACGCTAATTTTATCTTCCTTCATACTAGAGTGTGGTCTAAGCAGTAGATTAAATATGGGGTGTACTTACCCCTGTGTTGTTGGAGAAATTTAAAGGCTCCCCCAGATCGACGCGACTCTTTTCCAGCGACACGACTTTTTGTCGCTATGTTTTTGTCACGAAATCGCTGCGCACTGATTTGAAGGGGACCTTCCAAACTGCGACGACGTCGTCGCAGGCGACAAGCGACAGTGCAGCGATTTTTGTACTTGTCGCCGGTGTGTCGCGGCGCTGGTCGCTGCATGCACAGTTTTTGTCGCTGTCGCGAGGCGACTAAGTTTTGTTTGTGACTAGTTTTCGCGTTGGTGTAGATGGTTGATGCGACGCATTTATCGCTGTAGTCGTTGAGAAAAATCGCGGCGATAAAAAATCGTGTCGCCGGAAAAGTCGCCTTGGTTTGGGGGAGCCTTAAAGCTTCTTATGCATGGAATATAGTAGCCAGCAAATGATTTCTTACATGTTAATCTTTTGTTCAACCTATCATGAATAAAATGCTCCATGATCATGCTGGATAGCTGCTACTGTTTTCCTACTGAGTTAGTATTTGGATTCCAACAAGGAGCTGACGATAAGCTGCAAAGTAAGGAAAAGCTTGTTATGTTTGACGACAGACCGTTTCGTACATTCCATTTCTAATTCATTAAGTGAAATGTCACATTTCTTCTCTGAATAAACTTGAAACGATTACTATGGAACGGTACTACCTACAACAGTCGGCAATGAAAAACCTCCACACATTAGGTACCTTGCCTTGACAGCGAATGAATGGAAGTGAAGTGCGAAATCATAAACCGACTCGACTCGTCAGAAAATCATCAAGCTGCGAAATAAAACGCTTTTCTCGTTTTCTTTTGAGTGTCTCCTCGTGAAATGAATTTTTGGGAAGATGTTTTTTTTTATCTTTTTGTGCGTGGATTTTCAACCGGGAAGATATCCACTTCGTTTTTGTTCGTTTTGCTAAATTAAATTCAGCATACACATTTGGGTCTCCAGTTAGCCTAGTGGTTAAGGCTATGGATCGCCAATCCGGAGACGGCGGGTTCCCGTTCCGGTCGGGAAAATTTTCTCGACTCCCTGGGTATAGTGTATCATTGTACTTGCCTCACAATAAACAAATTCATGCAATGGCAGGTAAAGAAAGCCCTTCAATTAATAACTGTGGAAGTGCTCAAAGAACACTAAGTTGAAGCGAGGCAGGCCAAGTCTCTGTGGGGACGTCGAGCCATAAAGAAGAAGAAGATTGAATTGAATATCAACATTGGTGACTAAATCCCTTTCGAAGTGCCCTGGGGAGAATTCAAGCAGCATTTATTTCAAGACAAAAACATTACGAATGAGAGCATGGTAGCAATGACCTATGACACCGAATCAGTAAGCACGCGAGTATTCAGTAATACCAAGCCGAAGATGATTTTTTGTACTGGAAACTTCCTCGATTTCCATGGGTATAAAGTGTCTTCGTTTCAGCCACACGATATACATATGCAAAATTTTCATTGGTAGATGAAATTTTTAGTTTATAACTGTTGAACAACTCACTCAACACTAAGCTTAAAAGCAAGCTTTGTCTATTGACGACGTTAATCCATGAAGAGGAAAGAAGAATGATAGAATCATGAGGAGTAAAGTAAAAACAAATAAAACTTATCTCCTTATCCCTGGTGAGTAAATATGTAATTCACTGGAAGTTATAATTCACGAAAACAATAACAACTTTAAATATGTATATAGTCCAGTGACTATTAATTGATGCTTACGGCATCTTTCCGTAGAGGTGATCAATCAGGCAAAAGCATCAAACCGAATTTCGCTCGACTGGTTGGAAAAATAACTCGTCACCAGTTGAACACAATTTTCCTTCCAAACTGTCACGCAATTTGGAAACAAACAAACTCGTACATTGATTCGGAAACGGCACGGCATTCACCAAGGGAATTCAGGTGGCCATAAGTCGAAAACTGACTTTCTTTGACTTAATATTCAAGTATTCTTCTTGTTGGCGTAACGTCTACACTGGGAAAAAAAACCTGTTTCTCAGCTTAGTGTTCCATGAGCACTTCCACAGTTGTAAACTAGATAGCTTTCTCGGCCAATGATCTTGATATGCACATGTATCGTGTGCAGTGAATCAAAACTCAACCATCGCGCAACAATAATGGCAATGTCGCAACTTGTATTTGTTGCGACAATCCACTCAATGCGATATAAGCTTGTCCCAACTTGAACAGAATAGGACCAAGATTGTGCAACACGAGTTTAGAGATTTTTAAGCCTTTTTGGGATGGTACAGTGACCCCACAATTTATGAATCGGCAAAAATGACCACAGTTTATGGATCACTCCATTTGATCAACATGGTGATTCATAAATAGTGTACACAAATTAAGGTGATTCATCGGTGTGGGGTCACTGTAATAATTGATTATTCACGAGTTGAAAAGTTCGCAACAAATTCAGCTTTTATTTTGTCTGCAACAAAAATATTAGAGATCATGTCATTATCTGTTAGGGAACGTTCAAAAATTACGTCCAACATTTTGGGGGGAGGGGGGGGTCTAAGAAAGTGTGACAGTACATGTATTAGGTATAGGAAAATAGCGTGACAGAGGGGGGAGGGGGGTCTAGAAATCCCGAAAAACGATGGACGTAATAAATGAATCTTCCCTTACCAGTTGGGATAAAGAGTAATCACCGCGTATTCTTTGTTGCTTGTTTTGTGCCTCTTTTGTCTGACAATTCTTTTCACTTTCACGATTCGTGTGGCAGGCCAGCAGATACTTTATGTCCAAGAAAGGAAAGAACATTTCCATTTAAAGAAAATAACCTGGCCGTACCTGGTATCGAACCCGTCACCCTCAGCATGGTTTTGTTGAATCAGTGTGGTGACACAGCTGTCAAACTCGGTACATCGCCGCTCCACCCATCATCGTTTTTGGTACGGCGCGTTTTGGTATCAACTTTCTGGTCGGTTTACCCTAACTTGCCCCAAATTTTCGGGTGTGCGGCTCGTGTGTTGCTAGTGCTTATTTCGGAAATTACTCATTTCAAACGAAATCGTTGTTTTTGATGATTGTTTCTCTTTCTTTATCACTTTGCACGATATTACATGTAGCAGCGATGCAGTGTCGATGTTTCCAACGCATTTTTTCCATGAATTAAGCAATCAAAACAAAAACATTGGACGCCATGTTGAGTCGAATGCTGGGTTGATGATTCTGGCCCTTCGTCATCCCCCTGCTCCGAACCATCAAAAAAGCATTACTTTAGAGAGGGGCTAGTACACACAGACTTGATATTCCTCCTCGAAATCAAAAGAGTTTTGCAATATGCTCTAGAGCGGTGTTTTGCTTCTGCCTCGTCGCGAGGGAGCGAACAAACCCCAAACAGAGAGGCAATGAAAACTGAGCAAGGAAGAGGGGAACGAAAAAAGAGTTGATGATTATTTCGGGTTTTTGAGTGCGATTTTTGCCTCAAGAGTCTTTCTTTGTATGGCAGTGGAACTCCCGAGTGCTTTTTGAGTGTGAGTGGACGTGAGAAACACAACAAGCAATTATGAGCAGTCTTGTGCATGAGCGCTTGCACGCTGACGTCATCATCATCTCCTTCTCTTTCTTTCCTTCGGCGTCGGTCCATAAAGCCGTCCTTGCCCTCAAAAAAAAAAAATTGAGGGCAATGTTTACAAATCGTATGGGAATTCGATGAGGTTATGTTTTTGATGCAAGCCTCTATTATCACCATCATAACACAAAAAAACCGCAACATCGACATTGCCCTTCTTCCTCCATCAACGCTACAGCCGACCGTCTCTGTGTTGCCAACGAACACATTCGAGACGAACGCATTGATACGGTGGCTGTCGCCGCCACGCTCTTTCTCTGCAAATCTCCTGAGCTACCGAACGCTGGTTAACAGTCGTTCCGACGTAGAGCTATGTCACTCACTGCTGAGTGACTCTCATCTGAAATGGCCAGTGTGGGGTGTGAATATAGTTTACTGTTATTCCCCTTGCGTGTCCGTCCCCTAGCAAGCATCAGTGACAACCAGCACCATGACGACGCAGTCAGTGTGAAGCTGCCTCATTGAGGTGATGGGCTTTGGCGGAGCAAGTCGTATTCATCGTGTGCTTGAGGATTATGCCAAGTGATTCTACAGTAGATGCTAAGATGATGGGGAACCGATTGATCCAGTGAGTTACACGATATTCACATTGGCGATCCTGCCAGGAGTGCATCATAATTTATTTAAAGTTAATCGAAAGGTAGGTAGAATCACTTGGCATGTAAACAGTGAGAGCAAGTGGGTTGTTTGTGTGTGTAAAGTGTTCAGTGCTGCAAACGAGGCGAGCTGAGAAGTTTTTTTTTATCCGCGCTTTTGTGGATGTGTACGCAACGGTTCGAGCACATCCACATACACCACACCCTGGTGCGGTGGTATGGTTGACTCTCGTTATCGACTGATAGCACGTTATAGTTGAATGGGTGGTGCGTCAGTCGATCCTTGCGAGCATGCTTGATCATGTTCTTGTTCGGCACTTGTGATCACGCTTTCGTAGGATGGTTCCTCGGATTGTTCATGCGCATGTTGTCGCTCGGTGGAAAAGTAAAGGCCAAACAAACAACGTGGTGTGTGTGGCGACAGATAAGGTAATCGGTAATTGTGAATGGAGTCGTTAAATACTCGCGGTGACTCGAGGCTGGTATGATTGGGAAAACAGGCAAGTCTAAACGGAATTTTCGCTTTGGAGCGTTTAGTGGCATGTGGAACCGACGGAAATTATTATATAAAGAAAATGCAGGGACGTGTAATGAAAACCGTCCAAGAAAATGGCGCGTTGGACAACCGCCGAAATTTTTTCTGCATAAGGAAAATGCAGGGACGTGTAATGAAAACCGTCCAAGGAAAAGGCGTTGTTGGATAACCGCCGAAAATTGTTCTGCATAAAGAAAATGCAGGGACGTGTAATGAAAACCGTCCAAGAAAATGGCGCGTTGGACAACCGCCGATTTTTTTTCTGCATAAGGAAAATGCAGGGACGTGTATGAAAACCGTCCAAGGAAAAGGCGTTGTTGGATAACCGCCGAAAATTGTTCTGCATAAATAAAATGCAGGGACGTGTAAAGAAGACCGTCCAAACTGTTCTGCACTCGGTTCTGCATAAAGAAAATGCAGGGACGTGTAATGAAAACCGTCCAAGAAAATGGCGCGTTGGACAACCGCCGATTTTTTTTCTGCATAAGGAAAATGCAGGGACGTGTATGAAAACCGTCCAAGGAAAAGGCGTTGTTGGATAACCGCCGAAAATTGTTCTGCATAAATAAAATGCAGGGACGTGTAAAGAAGACCGTCCAAACTGTTCTGCACTCGGTTCTGCATAAAGAAAATGCAGGGACTTGTAATGAAAACCGTCCAAGGCAAATGCGTTGTTGAATAACCGTTGAAAATTGTTCTGAATAAAGAAAATGCAGGGACGTGTAAAGAAAACCGTCCAAAGAAAAAGCGTGTTGGACAACCGCTGAAAACTGTTCTGCATAAGGAAAAGGCAGGGACGTGTAATGAAAACCGTCCAAGGGGAAGGCGTTGTTGGGTAAAACGGGCCCAAATGTGATTGTTCTGTCTACTGCTGCAGTTGATATGGCCGTGCGCATTACCTGATAATAAGTCTAGTAATCAGAAATGGAATGGACCTTTCACATTTGACGTCTTAAATCAGCAGATTTTTCGGGTCTTTGACAGTTCTTGTATGGAGATGACAGGTCCGGATTAGCAGCTGTTGTTCAAATTTAGGCCATGAAAATGCCTATCCTCCTCAAAAACGAAACAAGCAGACAAAATAGATTTGAATTTTGCTATCCCATTTGAAGCTTGAGCAAGGATGACAATAAGACATCCATAATGGCAGTAACAAAATGAAACTTTTTGTGACTCAAAACAAGTGAACAATGGACGAGGAAAATGGTGAGACCAAACAAGGACAAGAATAGCAAAATCATCGATTTGAGTGGGAGAAGGGGCATATTGGCTCTGACGGCAGCAAAAATGCACTCATTCCAATGGGAAATCCCATTTGTATCTGTCATCGTGTGCGTGAAGAAGTATAAACAAACGTGTTTCGTCTCGTTTTTTCTCACGTTTGCCATACGACTCCCGCCAGGCGGCAGCACTGCGGCGCTGTCAAGGCCTATTGTCTTTGATACTGGCCCTTAAGAGCTCATAATCGCTCAATCAGAAAGAAAAAGTGTGGGAGAAGTTAAAAAACCTGGTAGAAAGAAATCTTTTTTTTTTCGGAGAAGAGGGAGAATGTGGGGTGTGAATATAGTTTACTGTTATTCCCCATGCGTGTCCGTCCCCTAGCAAGAATCAGTGACAACCAGCACCATGACGACGCAGTCAGTGTGAAGCTGCCTCATTGAGGTGATGGGCTTTGGCGGAGCAAGTCGTATGAGCCATTTTACGAAGTGACAACAATGTTGATGATGATATTGGTTTTTACGGGTTATTGGACGCTACCTCCTGTCAAAATTCATTCATAAAATCGGCTCGTAAAATAGACTATTCATAGTGTGCTTGAGGATTATGCCAAGTGATTCTACTGTAGTTTGCTAAGATGATGAGGAACCGATTGATCCAGTGAGTTACGCGATATTCACAGCCAGGATGAAGGTCAATTTGTTAAGTAGTATTGTATGGCGCAGCAAACACAAACATAACACACTCTATGAATAGAATGCAAGGCGTAGAACAAAAATTCGCTTCGATGTTTCATCGTGTGGTTCGAAAACAAGAGACGATCGCTGCTGCTGGATGTGGTTGACTCTGCACTGAACGAGGGTTGGCTTGAGTGGCTTTTGCGTGAATTGATTATGTTTTGATGGGCTGCGTTTGTCGTATGAAGTGATGGTTGAAGCGAGTGTCATTCGACATTAACCATCCTGAAACTGCACAACCCTGATTATGAGTGTTGGACGAACTCCTCGCTGCGCGACAAGCTCGCGCTCGGTGCAGTTGAGGATTTGCGTTGTGATTTCTGAGTTTTATTTTCACTCCTCAGGAAATCGCTTCCCCATTTTCTCGCGAGGGAGTTTCTTTCAAGCCTGAGTACACATCCCATCCACAAGGTTAGCTGCGTAGATTGTAGCAACCAACATCGATGACTCGCTTTGGAGAGTCCACCAAGATGCATGTTGGCGCTTTGCCAGTTTCTCAAGTTGACCTCACCATTTCCTTTGCCGTTTGAAGGCTGACAGGGTCAATCACCACGCCCAAGCCCAACTGTTTTCCAAGCAACATGAGCTGATGCTAACGTGCAATACGACTTGATCTGCTGCAGGTAAGGGTATTACTATACCCTTCAGGCCCTATCAGCTGCACCAGAAGGTTGCTGATTGTAAGGCCTCCACCTGCCCCGGCCCTTAGCGGGACCCCTTTACAACCGCGGGCTCGGATCCAACCCAGTAGACCAACGCAATGACAGCAGCGCTACCAGGATTTCCTCTCCGCGGTCACTTAATAGTTGTAAGGGTCGATTTCGACCGCAAGGCACCGGTATGACCTACGTAGCCAATTCCGAACCCTTGAACCACCTCTTGTACCGCATCTGAACTAGCCATTCTCCGAGTCCACGCGCCACCTCGTCTGTAGCTCCCAGACGATGTCGGTGATAGCCGTTGAAACATTGTCCGAAGTTGTGTTACTATAGCTGTGGAGGCTCTTTTACAAGCTTAATTAACGTGGCGAAGGTAAGCTTATTGTCGATCATCACCCCGAAGTGTTTGACAGAGCGCTTCGAAGTGATAGTACAATCGCCTACACTGATCACCGTTTGCTTTCCCGACTTCCGGTTGTTCACAACCATCACCTCAGTTTTTTCGTGAGTCAACTCCAGTTTCCTGGTTCTCATTCACTACTCCACAACTGCGATCGAGTGGGTAGCAGTCAATTCCACTACGTCAAGCTCAACACCTCGTCGTGCATGACATTCCTTAACACCAGACCCAGGATGGAACCTAGCGGGACTCCTGAGGTTATGTGAAAGCACGTCTAACCCACCTCTGTATCGCAATCTAGATTCTGGAAGTAACTTCCGAGAACATTATACAGGTACCCGGGTATCCCAGACGCAGGAGCGCACCAGCAATAGCCGGTCAACCGGCGCTATTAAATGCGTTCCTTACATCCAGACTCCAGAGTCACTACTGCACAGTAGCGAATCCCCCTTCTCTTACGCTGGAGCGCTATCCCGGCGGTTTTGTAACCTCTGTGACGTAAACTGAGTTCGATTCTGGAAGTAACTTCCGAGAATCTTTGATCCTGGGTATCCTCAATCGCAGAAGCGCATCGGAAATAGCAGCCCAACTGGCGCTATAGAGCGCGTTCCTTACATCCAGAGTCGCTACTGTACAGTAGCGAATCCCCTTTCCCTTACGTTGGAGCGCTATTGCGGTTTTTGTAACCGACAGGACCCGGCTGTCCGGGTCCGTATGAAGTTGATCATCAATATTATCTTCTTTTCCCGATCAGCCTAGATAGCTGTGTAGTGTCGGTAGCGGTTGTCTTAATTGGCTAAGAATAACACTACGGACCACCTGTTCCGGGGGTAAAAGTCCACCAAACGGGTAACCCCAATCCAAGGTGTCAGGCGACCCGTGCTGAGGGATGAATGGTTGAGGGGGTTTAAAAGATGCTCGATCTTCAACGGAGCCTATAACGTAGGTAGATCGACTTTATGTGTTGCGTTACGGTTCAAGATCTACCAAACCGAACCCTAGTGACATCCGGTTCGTCAAGTTGGGGTAATGTGTTTTGGTAATAAGGATTCATGGTACAAAGTCCTTGTTACTGGTGACAGTTTCTAAAATTGCATTTATTCTGCCTTGCTGATAGTTAAAGAATCGGAGCCCACCCGAGACTACACTTGATGTTAGGAAAAACAAACATGCTTTACGTATCCAATTGCGTACTAACCTATCAAGGACTGTTAAGTTCTGGTAATTCAAGGACTCACGTGCATTCTTATTGCAGAACACATTCTCTAATTTGACAGAGCTTTGCAACTAGCCTAAAGTCCCGGGTTTTTCTTTGTTGTCCTGGGACTAAACTAGAAGCAAGGCATGGATGGGGCTAGAGTTCCGGTGCATGGATAAATACCAGTACCACCGTTTTTTTTTTCTCAGAATTCAAATACAGGGGATGGCCAAAATGTTTGGGATAGTCAACTTTTTTCTCCCACAAAAAAAATTCAACATGCTGTAACTTTTCATAGAGTGCATCAAAAAATCTCAAATTTTGACTGTTTGTCAACCTATTATGTGTGCATCATTGGTACAAATTTGGGCTCGATTGATTAATTTTTCGCGAAGTTAGAACCGTTTGCGTAAAACACTATTTTTTAGACAACTATTTTTTGAACTGTCATATCTTGGAAACCAGTGAACCGAATTAAAGAAATTTTCTAACGTTTATCAACAATATATTGATACTTAATACGACGTTATAAAATGTAATATTTTCTCACGGCGAATTAAGTTATATCGAGTTGAAATTTTTACCCATATAGAGGAAAATAAGTAAAATTTACAATACCACCCAAAAATTATTAAATGTGTTCTTCCTTCAATCTAAATAGGCTCTAATATATCTGATTAGAGATTTTTTGAGAACAGAAGTGGAAAACCTTTGGATATCAACACTAAAATTTATTGACACTGATGTAAAAAAAATATATTTTTTCGAGAAAAGTCCAAAAAATGTCAATCCATGATAACTTTTTCCAACGTTTGAAAAGTACCTATGTTTTAATAGTTTGCGAAGCATTTACATATTGTTAGTGTACGTTCAAAATTTCATTCAATTTGGTTTACTGGTTTCCGAGATATGACAGCTCAAAAATTAGTTGTCTAAAAAAAGGTGTTTTACCAGAACGGTTCTAACTTTGCGAAATATTAATCAATCGAGCCCAAATTTGTACCAATGATGCACATATAATAGGTTGACAAACAGTCAAAATTTGAGATTTTTTGATGCGCTCTATGAAAAGTTATAACATGTTGAACTTTTTTGTGAGAGAAAAAAAAGTTGCCTATCCCAAACATTTTGGCCATCCCCTGTAGATTGTGTTTGATTAGGGGCGCTCTTTCACTGGGATTTAAATCTCTATGATAACGGGACCTTTATATCGCAATCTATTTCTTGCACCTCTGGGATAACAAAACAGGAACTGTACAGAAATCGATGCTTCATTGCCTCTCAATGACAATGGAGTAGTACGACATGCACTAAATACTAAGGATACGGGTAATGCCACAAAAGATCTAAATACTGGTCGCAGTGGCTCACCCGAACAGGAAAAAAAAACCGATAGGACAGCGTCTACGGTCAACCTCCCCTTCCGGAAGCCGCACTGGTTGCTCGAGAGATTATTTACATCCTCGGTGTGGATCTTTTCGAGCACCTTTCCCTGCCGTGTCGACCAAGCATATGAGGCTATACGCCGACGGGTCTCCGGGTGGATTCCTCGCCTTTGGCAGTAAAACCAAACTTCTGGGAAAACTCCCTCGTCCAGGCATTTCTGCATTTCAGGTTGAACATCTCGGAAGCCTCTGCAATAGCTACTTTCAAGACCAGGTTTGGCACCCCGTCAACTCTCCAGTTCAAACTAGGCCAGGACTGTTGGAATCTTCTTTCACAGTGGGACACACAACCGCCATAAATGTACTGGAATTTCACATTCGCAGAAGAAGACACACTTGATGTCTAATAAAACTATAATAATGACTTTATTTCCGGTTACACGCAATGATTTGCTCTGCTTTTCCTCTCAAACACAACAACAACAGTGTCGATCGCGCCAACATCTGACAACTAGGGTGTTGCACATCTCTTACGTTACTCGCGAGGGGTCGGACACCGCTCTCAGATCTACCTGCGAGGGGTCGGACACTATCCATTCTTCACCAAGGACTACAAAAAGTAACGTCAATAGTAACGACTTCGCACCGGCATTGGCCCGGTCGATATCTACCTTCAGCTTTTCAGGGTACATTTCAGCTGATGTCGTTGAGCGCTTGATCTTCGCCATTACGACGCAATAGGCGTGTCTTCATGAATTGGCTTTATCTGGAGTGACGTTGTTCAATCTCGTAGGAAAAGTGGGGGTCGTCCGATGAGCTCGAAGCACTCCTGTCGAAGCAACGGCATCGGATAGCAGTTGTCTACTCTGCAATCAAATTGAACCGGTTGTCGACTCGTCGAAATGTTTCCTAAACTTTGTTTTCGTCGTGGCTTTCTGATACATGATGGCTTAGAGCAGAGTTTACCGAACTCGGTTTTCGCGGCGCTCCAACGTGCCGCAAGCTCGCTTTTTCTACTCGGCTTAGAGGGTTCTCTTGAGTGAACTTAACTTGTTGGATGACTTTCGCAAACGATGGCTCCTAGGGCCCATATAGCCGAGGCGGTTAACGCACGGGTATTTAGCATGACCATGCTGAGGGTGACGGGTTCGATTCCTGGTCGGTCCAGGATCTTTTCGTAAAGGAAATTTCCTTGACTTTCTTGGGCATAGAGTATCTTCGTGCCTGCCACACGATATACGCATGCAAAATGGCCATTGGCAGAGGAAGCTCTCAGTTAATAACTGTGGAAGTGCTCATAGAACACTAAGAAGCAGGCTTTGTCCCAATGAGGACGTTACGCCAAGAAGAGAAAGAGAGAGAGAGAGAGAGGCTCCTAGTACGATAGTCGACGCATTTTTTTCTAGAACGGTTTCTCGGTTTGCAGCTATTGTACCGAACAATGGTTTTACGTACGATAGGCAGCTCTGCTCATCCTGAGTGGTCTTCGTGTGTCCCGGGTCTTATATAGTGGAACCTAGCAGATCTTCACTGCATGGCATGGACTGCACCTTGTGAGCGGACTCTGGTTCCACGGTGAATGTGTACTGTGCAGTGTGAAGAGGGTCATTCACATAGGATATCTTAGAGAGCTTATCTGAGCGGACTCTGATTCCATCGTGCATGATGGTACGTGTAGCGTCGTTCGTCGGCTCCGTCGCGGACGACCTGCATTCTCTGATTAAAGCCGGACTCTTACCTAACTTACCGGTCAGACTAAGGCCTGAGTGTCCTCTGCTGCACGTAGGAGTCGTCTACATTCGACTCGGTCCATTGCTGAGCATCTCCAGTCACGCACTCTGCGGAGGGCCCGCAGATCGTCCTCCTCTTGATCGACCCATTGCTTTGCATCACGTCATCTTGTACTGGTCGGATCCTACGACAAAATTTGCAGTGTGAACGAACTGTTCCAAACTGGATGGACCAGAGAGCTTATCCTTTAGCAGGTTCTGAGTCTCTCTGAACGACGTTTGGTTGGCCGTTAGATGTCTCAGAGATTGGCGGCGGCTCTAGACTTGATGAGTCACAGAGGTCCTCTAAGATGGTTTTTACTTGATGCCGATTATGAAGGCTTCCAAAACTGTGCACACTCTCACTCAGAGGTTCCTTCTGATCAGGCCCTCACTGCTTCCAGGTTTGTAAGTTTTTTAGAACAATGGAGTTGGCATTTAGCAACCAGTTGCTCTATCCTCCTGATCTCCAAGTTCCGACGAAGAGATGCAGTCCAAGATCTCCTGGTGAATTTTTGCGTACTCCTGGCAGTACATGTCCGACTTCTTCTCGAACGCCCGCAGGAGCGATGATCTCACATTCGAAGGATCGTGATTTGCCTCCACCAGATTTCCGATGATGTGCCGGATCTTATGAGTGACCTGATCACGGAAGTGGATGAGCCGCTGCTCATCCATTACTGGTTCTCTTCAATTCAGGGGTGCATTGACTCATATCTACTTCCTTCGCTTCGGGTATAGCACATTTTGACAATTGGTAGTTGGTCTACAACTCATTTCGTTCTTGCAAGATATCACTAACGGAGTCTTTTTTTTTTCTCTTTATTAACATGGTTTTTAGCCCTAAGCTAGTTCATCTCGGAACTTACGCTTTACTTCCCTTCCGAAAGAAAAACTCACATTTTGCGAGTTTTTCGGAAGTGGGATTCGATACCAGGTCCTCGGCGTGGTCATGTGCTTTAACCATTACACCGTATTCTGGCCGGCAGGATTCGTTAGCTGGTCACCGGCAGTAAGGCATCGATCCTCTCGTTGATCGGCACGGAACTTCTTGGCTGCGCGCCTCGATGACCAGCAGGTCATATCGATAGAAAACAGGGGACTTTAGATCGGTCCCACTCTACAGATTTGGATCACGGTCAATCGCACCTACCAGGATCTCGTGGACTACGATGAGGAACAGTAGCGGTGATAGTATACATCCTTGCCTCACTCCAGCAACGACCCGGATGGGATCGGACAAGACGCTGTTGTGCAGTACTCTGCACGAAAATGCCCTGTACTGTGCTTCAATGAGGCCGATGATTTTCTCAGGGCGACTCTTGCGCCTGACGGCTTCCCACATGTTTTCGTGATTCAGACGGTCGAAAGCTTTTTCGTAATCAATGAACACCAGGTAGAGGGACTCTTGGAATTAATTGATTTGCTCCAGAATGATACGGAGCGTAACAATATGGTCCACACAGCATCGTCCGGCACGGAATCCTGCTTGCTACCGTCGGAGAGTTGCGTCAATCTTCTCCTGTATCCGGTTAAGGATCACTTTGCAGAGAACTTTGAGAACGATCCACAGTAACATGATGCATCGCCAATTATCGCATACAATCAGGTCCCCTTTTTGGGTACCTGTACGCCTTGCATCCAGTCAGCCGGAAATGTCTCGGTTTCCCATATGTTGCGGAATAATTGATGCAGTAGTTGTGCGGATATTACGGGGTCAGCTTTGAGCATCTTAGCTGATATGCGACCGACCCCTGAGGCCCTGTTCGATGTCATGCTACGGATGGCTTTTTCCATCTTCTGCACTGATGGTTCGGTGTTGACACGGATAATGCGTGGAACCCTTGGCGAATCATGCTGAGGTGTTGATAGCTTGACCGACACTTGAAAAAGGTTTCCAAAGTGCTCGAACCAGCGCTTCAACTGTCCAGACGTGTCTTTCACGGGCATCGTAGCATTCATCTTGGTCCCACTAAGGCGACGTGATACATCGTAGAGAAGAAGGATGTCGCTGGGGTTTACGGCTTTCTCGCCTTCGTCGGCTAAGGAGTCCGCCCACGCTCTTTTGTTCCGTCTAAATACCGTCAAATGGGGTAACTTGCAACACTTTTTGACATTGAAGCAATATCATTGAAAATCTAAACATTTGAAACATCCTGTGAAGCATCGTGTACGCTAATTACCCCGAGTAGAATACTATGCAGCACTTGGTTTACCAAAAAACGTTGCCACCTAATCAGGAGGTGCGAAATACATGCTTGTTGCATGTTTCCCCATCTGTGGGGTAACTTGCAACATAGGGCATGAAGCTAAGTTAGCTATCATTAAACAGCACTAACATTCTAGTATTTAGTCGAATTGTAAATGTTTGTGGTTATGCATGAAACATACCATGAAAAGATGTACATTATCCAATTGACATATAATTTTTCATGATAGGATTGATAGTTATTGCAAGCGAGAGTATATCGTTTAGCAACAGGTGTCACGTTCCTCAAACACAAAATATATATGATTCTCGTGACTTAGCACTCATTACAAAATGTCAACAATGATTATTGTCATTTCTTGAAAAGGTAGAGTGAGTCATTTTCAAGTAGTTTTCAGTTTGAAGTGGTGTTTCGCAATATCAGCTAAATTAACATGATTGAAACACACCTATTCTACTTTGTAAATATCAAACTCGCTAATTTGGATATTAAACTGAAATAGTTTACTCCATCTAGGTTCAGAGTTGATGTTGGTGATTGCTTTACAGCGTTCATAAACAAAAAATTAACTTTTAACATGATGAAACATGAATGAAACTTTAAAATGTGGTATTTCCTAACAATGTTTGAAGGTCACGTGCAAAAAAATGAAAAAAATGAATTGTCATTTGAAAATGAACGCGTTACGTAATCAATAAATGATCAATTTCGGTTATTTCTGTCAAATATATTGTGAAATGAAGATAAATAATAGAAGGTTTCGTCAAATTCAACTGTTGCAAGTTACCCCATAGTGGTTGTCAAATATAATAATGATTTTTTGCATTACTTAGTCGATAAGTTTATCAAACTTTTATCGTTTAGCTAAGCTTACTATAAGGTACCCTAACTGCAAGCAAGGTCATCAGACTTATCGCACTTACCATAAGGGAGAGGTCAAGCACGATTTTCATACTTGTTTTTATGGCATAAAATGAGCAATCCGTTTTAACAGTGTAGCTAAACCATAAACAAAGAAACAAAGCTAACTTTTATACTAAACCGATGTTTGATACACATAATCTCTATAACCGAAATAGTAGGGCATACTATTTTTTCATTATTATTAGAAAATGCTTCACATTTAGTGTATGTCATGGTGTTGCAAGTTACACCGCTGTTGCAAGTAACCCCGTTTGACGGTACATGAGCGTTTCACTTCCTTCTCGTGAGCCGAATAGCGCTGACGGGCTACGGCTTTGGCTAATCGTTTTTTCGCTCGCTCTATCGCGGCTTCGGCGTTCCTTCGCTCTTCTATCTTCCTCCATGTATCATCTGTGATCCACTACTTTCTCCAGGTGCGTAGCTCACCCAAATTATTCTCACCGGTGGCGATGAAGGCGTTCTTGATAGCGCTCCATTGATCTTCTGCGCTTCCACCTGCTGGAATATCCACAGCACGATTCTCTAGCTCCTCGAGGAAGGACCTTTTCACCGCAGCGTCTTCCAATCGGCGTGTGTTTTTCTCCTCCTGTCGATGAATCCTCGCAATGCGCAGTCGGATCTCGCCGATTAGGAGATGTACCGTACATCAAGAAGACTGCGTCTCGATTTGATTTTCCGTGACGCCATCACGGGAAACCCATGTCACTGTGTGCACTGGTCGATTAGGAAAGAGCGATCCCCCAATCACCATGTCATTGTTGCCACAAAACTCTACAAACAGCTCTCCGTTTTCGCTCATTTCTCCGAGACCATGGAGTCCCATGACGTGTTCATAGTCCGAGTTGTTGGAACCAACCTTCGCGTGGAAGTCGCCCATGAGGATCTTGCTATCACCTTTCGGAAACTTGTCCACGACAGTATTCAGTTGACTGTAAAATTTCTTTTTGTCTTGCAATTCGGTAGTATCGGTTGGTGCGTAGCATTATTGGATCATGGTAAGGTTTCGAACCCGTGTCGTGTTCTGAATCTGGCTACATAAATTGTTAAATACATTCCCACTTCATAAGCGCAGCGTGGGCGTGAGCGCTGAGCAGGAAACCAACTCCACGGTGGCGAAGAGGCCAGCAGAATTTGACCCGACGCCAATTTGTGTTCTCCAAAGTTCGGCCAACGGACTTCGCTCAGTCCTAGGATCTCAAGCTTCATACGGCATGCCTCATTGGCTAGTTGTGCCAGTTTACCCTGCTGGGCTAGGGTTAATACATTCCAAGTTCCAGTTCTTGTCCGTTGTTTCGCGTCAAAAGTCGTTGCCGTTGAATCAGTTCATAATCTTTGATTTTCGGTTTCTGTAACGGTTTTTTGGGTTTCGGAAACAGTAGGTTGTTGGCCTAAGGACTCCTATCCACCGTGGTGGGGATGCCACCTTAGGTATAGCTTCCGGTGTAGGAGCATTTCATACTCAGCCGCTGGATGCCAGAACAGACGCTGTTCAAGCCGCACCTTCTTGGTGAACGGACGCTCGAGACTTACCTCCTCAGCTGAAGTCAGAAGGACAACAGTTGCCAGGCTGCACTACCAGCTAAGTACATAACTCTAAGCTGGCGGACTTTGTCATCGCTTGACCCGTGGAAGCAGGAGGTAGGAACTTGTGAGGACCGCTCTGGACTTGTGAGGACATAGCTCTTATGTTGGACGAACGTCCTTTTCGACTCACCGTTTTGCAGCCCTAAGGGGCTGTCCATAAACCACGTGGTCATTTTTTTGGGACTTCTCAACCCCCCCCCCCCCCCCCCCCCCCGCGTGGTCATTAGTCCATACAAAAATTTTTATTCGTCCATACAAAATGGTCATTGGCCGAACCCCCCCCCCCCCCTCATGACCACGTGGTTTATGGACAGCCCCTAACATCCCTGCAGCTCAGTAGATACTTGATTTAATTTATAAAACGTTTTCCCTTGTTTGGACTTGGACGTTATGAATGTATACATAGCGTGAACATATTTTTGACCACCTCTTTGTATAAATTCGCCCCATAGTGCCCGGCAGAGGCGGCGATGGCGATGTGCCTTTTTACAGAACGACTCCTGCTGCCTTCGCAGAAGTATTCTTCAGACTTTTGTAAGAGCAACAGCGCAGCGCATCCCCACTAATCGGATGGTGGTGGTTGGCAGCAAAACGACATCAACAACCTGTGCTGTGAACAAACAAAATACGCGTTCGGACGGATTTCGGTGGAAGGCGGGATTTTTCCGATTTTCCGGATGATGGTTCTTGTTAATCACATGTTTTCCTTATTCCGTCTTCAGTGTTAGTCAGTGTAGCGGTAAGTGGTGATTGTGGGAAGGATTTGAAGCATTATTGTCACTGCTGCTGAGTGGAAAGCCTACTTCTAGCAGGGGTCTGCAGGGGTGAATGGAGAATCGAAAACACGTGACAAGTGGTTGATGAAAGCCGAAGGATGCTCGAAGAAACGCCATGAATGAGAACTTGAGTATTGTGATTAAAGCGCAAAAGAAAAACTCAAAATACAATAAGCTGATTAAACTTGAGGAGCGCATTCTACGAAATCACTTATTGCTTTCTAGGAACTTGTAATCGGAAAATTTTGATTCAAAACAAGCATATCACAGTGCGTGCTCCGGTTGCATGAAACGGCTCCTAATGACGAATCAACAATAAATAAAATGCTCAGTTTCCGACAAATTTAGAATGTAGATGGCCATGATGGCAAATTATAATTGTACTTCATTGGAAACAATCAACGGTGTGGAAAATTTTCTCCTTAAGACTACGCACAGGAAAAGTTCTTCAGAATAATGTTACTTATTCTCCTTCAATCTCAAGCTCAATACATCAATATCAATTTCCGACCCGTGGTGGTTCAGTCGCGTATTGAGCAAACAATGTCATTCCCGAGAACTTCCTGCCCACACCTGACATTCCGTCTGTGTCGGCTTTCCTCCCGAACCGGAGGGAGGCAATTTCCGTTCCGCAACACCAGTCTACCGGATAAATGATTCATCTGTCACAGCGGGATCCGCAGCAAAAACCCGACAATAAGTACCAGCGGTGGTGCCACCACCTGCTGTCACAAAATGTGAAAATCTATTGATTTATTATTAAAAACCTTACTATTTCAAACGGGGGCAAATGGATGGGGGATGGTTGTTTATGCTTACGCTTGCCAAATATATAGATCCCATATTGATTGTTTATCATTCGTACCACCCGCATCGGCATAGAACGCTCGCTCGCTCACTAGCACGCACGCACCGTGCAAAAACACTCCCATCGCCGTGATGTAACGGGATAGAGTTTGAATTTCAAGAGAGATTAAATTACCCCATTACCCGGCGCGTACCGCGCCTATTAGAATTTCGCTAAAATAATCAGGAAGGTGAGGTGTAAGTTGCATGCAATGCTTTAAATGTGTGCGACATATTGTAGTATTGAGATTGAGATAGGCTTCTTTTGGGAAGTCAAGCTATGTTTTTTTTTTTGTATTATAATGCTGTTCCGGAATACATTCATTCATGTTCCATCATTTAACCAAAGCAGACATACATCATTTGGGGCTGTCCATAAACCACGTGGTCATTTTTTTGGGACTTCTCAACTGGACTCCGGACATCTTCCTCATACCAAATATATTCCATGTTGCACGGTTTTGGAGCCTAAAACACTATTGAACAGCCGCCATATTGAATTTGGAACCTTCATTTTGGATTTTAGGTCGTTATCTTGGATACTATGGTCACCATTTTTGGACTCCGGACATTTTCCGTATACCAGATACACCTATATTGCATGGTTTTACGGCCTAAAACAGATGCCATCTTAAATTAAACAGACGCCATCTTAAATTATTAGCAGCCGTCTATGATTTTAGACTGCCATCTTGAATATTCTGGTCGCCATTTTTTGGATTCCGGTCATCTTCCCCATACCAAATATACCCATATTGAATGGTTTTAGATTCTAAAGCTCCATTAAACAGACACTATCTTGAATTCGGAGCCGCCATCTTGGATTTTAGGTCACCATCCTGGATACATCAATTTTTGGACTCCGGACATCTACCCTATACCAAATATACCGATATAGCATGGCATGTAGATCATAAAACTCCAATAAACAGACGCCATCTTTAATTTTGAGCCGCCATCTTCGATTTTAGACCGCCATCTTGGATATTGTGGACGCCATTTTTGGACTCTGGACATCTTCCCCATATCAAAACTCTATTAAACAGCCATCATCTTGAATTTCTTGAATATTAGGCTTGTAGCCGCTGCTGGGCGATCCAGCATAAAACGCGTGGCTTAAGCGCCACTCCACAAGGGAGACCACGCGCCCGATATTATATTGCCCGGATGAGACCCCCTAAGGGCGAGTCCATTTGAAAATTCCTGAAAGGATTTACGGATCGATCCAGCTGGCTACGCACTAAAACGTCCAAACGGGAACACCCTATTATCGCAACATACCTACACAGTCATGACGACACTCAGAGAACGGTGAGAGACCACCCGTACCCTCAAGATCTCACTAGTGAGAAGTTCTCATCATCGGCAGACTCTCTCCGTTCATCACTAGATTGCTCACTGACCTGGAAGACACTCAACAACCCAATCAAACTCACTGACGTGGAGGACGGGACAACGAAACTACTAACATGCTATGTGATGATAAACGCAATTAAATGATCAAATGGCTAGGAAGGAAACTCTGTACTCTACATTTATTTGGATTACTAATGAAACGATTATTATTGGCTTAACATTCTAGAAGACATATACTTAACATTTATTGGGTACATTAGGGTACAACATTCAAATTTGGCGTTTCATAATGTGTGTTCGTTCCTCTCTACTACTACTTCCTAGCGTGTGTGCGAATTCTAACTCCTCCCTATCTGACTATCTGTGCTCAGTGCTCTCTGTGTTCTTCAACGTGACGTCATTTTCATAGGCAGGACAGCGGTGTAATGGGCTGCGTTCCTATTCCCCGAAACTGATTGGCGGTGGTGAACGATGGCGTTTCACGCACGCATTTCTCACGGAGCCAAGACGTTGATCCGCAGAAGTCGTTCAAATGGTTCCGACTCTTCAAAAGCGGGTTTTGTTGGCTTTGCAGCTACCTTTCGGTCTTCAGTCTAAGACTGGCAAAAAAAATCCTCCGCGGCGCCCTCAACGGACGCCGCACTCCGTTCAAAAAAAGAAAAGGTTTGACTCACCGAGATGTCGTTGGCTTACTGAGCAACAGTCGATGACCTGCTGCTAGGGTCGATGATCCCACTGGCTTGGCTGATCAATCGGTGGCAATCACAGAGCTGAGGTACGCAATGGCGGTTGCTCCTACCAATGCGATGGTGGTTTTGGCGGTTGATGCGGCTGTGCTGGACAATGAACGAACCAGCATGTGGAATTCTTCCACTCGAAGGTCCCCGGGCCTCCCGGACAGATATGGAGACGGATCCGTCCGCTTCCGGCGGTTCGGCGATTGCCGGGAATTCTTCGTCCGTTGGGGAGCAGAAGTCGTCGCGCTTGGGTGCGAGGAACTGTGGGATTGAAACAAAAGCCAACCTTCGTTTAGAGCTTCTTAAGGTTCTACTAATCGCACACAATTCCCTACGCACACTTTGGCAATTGGCTCACGAAACACTAGCTAACAAACGCGAGGACTTCTAAGTCAGTAGACGATCACGGACGAAATCATCGAGTCTTTCAAGCCTCAGATAAGGGGAAGTGTATCTCGGACGCACCCGGAAGTACGTCATTTCCCGAAACCCTTCGTGTAGTTTCGTGACTACACAGCTACGTTGGATAACTTGAACGATAGCCGTGCTGCCTTCTCTTTCCCACCTTATCAAGAAAACAAATGGCCTCGACCCAAGGAAGCGTTTGCACCTCATTAAGTGCTCGTTTGCCTACTCTAAGGGACTATATACATTTCAAATTCATTAATGGGGATTGCGTATTCTTACAATCTATTTCAATTCCATTGTTAACTAACTATATTTACAAATTTAATTTACAAAACTCCTGACTGCTACAGGCTGCCATCTTGAGTTTCGGGCCGACATTGTGGAATTTGTGGTCTCCAGTGTCGATTTCCGCACACAATTTGTCAACCATGCTAAAGGTTACATAAATCACCGCAGATTGATGATGGGGTTTGGTTAATACGGCCACATACGGCCAGTTCTACCGGATGCTGGTCTGAATCACTGAAATGGTCGTAACTCCGGAACGGTTTGACTGCAAACAATGCGGTAAAATTCCGATGCGATTCGTTCTAAAATCCGAAAAATAGGCCAATAGGAAGTGCCAGTGAGTGACCTACTTTGTACACATACATGCATACACACAGACATCATCTCAACTCTTCGAATTGAGCTCTCCGAGCCTTCTATCGAAAATTTGGTTTCTTAAGTGAACATATAGTCATTCAGTAGACTTTGGTGTACTTTGGGTACTGTGCAAAACTCAGGGGTGCGTTTCCAAGCGTTTCAGGTGGATTCAGAAGGATGCCAGAGGGCTTTAAGGGGACTTCATAGGCTCTCAGGTGAACTTTACAGGAGTTTCAGAGGAGTTAAGTCGTTTCAAGGTGTTCCAGGAGGTTTCAGAGGCGATTTAGGTGGCTTTAAAAGCTCTCAGGTGAACTTCACGATGATTTCAGAGGAGTTCCAAAGATATTTTAAAGCGTTTCTATGCGGTTCAGGTCGTTTTAGGATTTTTGAGAGGTGTTCTAGTAGTCTTAGGATATTCTCAGGCAGGCTAGTTTCTTTGAGGTTTCATGAGGGTTTAGGTGGCGTTCCAAAATGCTTCAAGGTGTTCAAATACGGTTCATTGCGTATGAGAAGGTTTCAGAGGGATTCTAGGGGCTCTCAGGTGAATTTCACGGGGGCTTTAAGGGGATTTGAGAGGCACTTCAAAACGTTTCAAAGCATTTTAGGGCATTTCAGGAGGGTTCAGGCGTCAGAGGATCGCACGTGAACTTCACGGAGGTTTCATGGAGGTTTCCTTTGCGATTCAAAGCGTTTCAAGGTGTTTCAGAAAGCTTCAGAGGGGTTTTAGGGTGCTTCAGAGGCTCTCTGTCGAATTCGATAAAGGTATCATGCGGTTTTCATTTAGCCGAGTGGTTAAGGCTTTGGATCGCCAATCCGGAAACGGCGGGTTCGATTCCCGTTCCAGTCGGAAAAATTTTCTCGACTCCCTGGGCATAGAGTATCACTGTCCTTGCCTCACAATATAACAAATTCATGCAATGGCAGGCAAAGAAAGCCCTGATTTCGTCATTGTCCAATTTTCATATAGGGTGGTCCAAAAAATTAAGGTTTTCCAAAACTAAAAATTTTCAAAAAATCGTAACTCTTGAACCATTTGACCGATTTTAAACTTCTTTTTTTGTTTGAAAGCTATTGAATTGTAGTTTCAGGAAAAATACGTTAAAGGGGCTAAAATGTAAAGAGTACTATAAAATATGCAAATATATTAGTTTTTTCACGTTATCATGGTCTCGGGACCAAAGAGGTTTTATATTTTTATCGGAAAATTTCAGGAAATTTGGCGTAACATACATATTCGTTCCTCCTGGACGTGTTGTTAGAACAAGTTAGCGTGTGTGCATGGGAGTGCGCCTGGGAGAGACGGGAGGATCTGAGATTTGCAGTGTTTGCTCCGCAATTTTCATATGTAAATCTAGACTTAGTGTCCAACCCTAGGTCACGACCAATAACAGCGCTGGTCCCAACACTGATTTATTGGAACTTAGCTTCTCTGATAGCTTGGGTTTCTGACGGACTGGGACACGACACTTTATAACAAACTGGTAGACTCCTAACGGTTATATCTGGTTAACTAATGAACGGTTCAACTCACAGGACTGAAACACGATAATGTCATATATATGATAACACTGAATAATGACCAGTAAAGGCTGATTGTATACAGATGATTACTGATGGCTATTATGGTAAGGTCGATCACCTTACCACATTGTGGCGTATTTGGCGGGAAAATATGTAAATACGATTTAAAAAGCACCAACAATTAGAGGGTCAATAAAGGTTTCAGAGGCGTTACAAAGCGTTTCAAGGCGTTTCAATCCATTACAGGGCATTTCTGAAGGTTTCAGAGAAGTTTTATTGGACTTCAGAATCTTGCGGATGAATTTCACGGAGGATTCCTGGAGGTTTAAGGGGCATTTAAAGCATTACATGCTTTACTTTACCATATTACATACATTACATTCATTACATACTTTACATTACTTTACTAAGCGTTATGACCTTAGTTACATGAGGCTGTGCAAGTATGAACCTTAGTCATAAAGCTCTCAGCTGCAACCAAATACGTTAGAATCCGATGACCTATACTGCAAGAAGGTCTTGGGGAGCCTCAAACAGACAATAAACACACCATTCGACAGCACAATGTTACATGAGGTTGTGTGAGACAATGTTTTAATAATAATACTGATAACGCTTGTATATCCAATGAACTGTACCCCAGGGAGTTCTCCGTTACCGTTATAAGCACTTGAACCACTTAGATACAACTAGTAGCTCTCCTAGATTCGATGACCATCACTCCAGCGAGCTCTTGGAGTCCTCAAAGGAATCATTGAACTCACCACGGGATAGATCATACCCAAGTTACCAAGAGTTCCGCTTCCCATGACAAAATGCACTTTCAAGTTCCGCGAAGTTCAGATAAAGTTCCAAACGGAACTTTCTGGCTGCTTAAGAGGCTAACGATGAGCCTTGCTGGAACTTCGGTTACAAGTTCCGGCAAGGCTAATTGTTAGCCACTTAAGCAGCCAGAAAGCTCCATTCGAAACTTTATCTGAACTTCGCGGAATTTTAAAGCTGCTTAAGATGCTATGGCGGAACTTTCAAGTTCAAAGAAGTTCAGTTCAGTAGCATTGTGTTTCAATGAAGATTAAATTTATTTCTTTTACACAAAAACAATTGTTTAAGCGTACACGAATAAAAGACAAATGAATTTATCAAATCAAATCAATGAATTGCCGCCCATCGGATTCGAACCGACAGTCGCTGCGTGAGAGCCCTACGCTCTACCACAGTACTACAGCTGCGATTGAGTGGTCAGCAGGTAAAGTCTGACTTGAATCGATTTTCTGTCGGCAGCTAGTTTTGCACATTTGAAGTTAGCTTGACTTTGTTAAGCGTCTTCAGCAGCGCAGCGGTAAGTCGGCAGGCTATCACGCAGGAGAATCCAGTTCAAATCTACATAGCAACGACATATGGGAAAATATAATTATCAGTAGCAATTTCCAGACGTGAATCACAAACCCCCACCAACACAGGGTGTGATTCTGGAAAACACATTTTTGTTTCTGCATGAATTTCTGTCAGAAGCTGCTTAGAAGGCTATCCAGCGTGCTTATGTGAACTTTCAAGTTCCAAAATTACTTAAAAATGAAGCTGCTTAGAAGGCTAATAAGCGACCTCGAACAAGCTGCTTAGCTTATAAAGTACCCTTTTATCTGAACTTTTGGGTACTTGGGTAATTACCAAAACTAATGCAGATTGCTGAAGAACAGGATTTATCTAGCAGGCGCAGTGGAGTGAGCGGAAAAAGTAAGCGAACTGGAGTAAGTGTGAAAAGTAAACGCGAGCAGTTGGAGAAGCTGGTTGAAGGGAGCACTGGTGGACGATGTTGGACAGTCGAAGCCATCGTTGAAGGGAAATCAAGCTGCCCAGCCGGTTCAAACAGTTGTTCGCAAATCATAATCATCAATAGCTTTGTTATCGGATAATGCGTCGCATGTTTCTGTTCCACCAAACGTAAATCTATTGCGTCCTCCTATCTTGGGAATTCGCCATGCTGGTGAAATCAAGTGAACAGCTGGTTTCCGGCCAAGAAACTTCTTCGATGGCATTTGTTCCAGCATCAGCAGTCAGGTAAATCGCATCATCGGTTGTGCTTATTTTAGTAGCTTCTATAGTTTGTAGTGCGGTTCTTCCGGAAATGCAAGATATTTGAGTCGGGAATACCGATTCTGCGGCGATCAAGTTCCATGCATGGGATACAGTAATGTCCTCAGCTTCAGATACAGCATCGCAGTCATTTTTTGGTTCGAGCGGACTGATGCGACAGTCGCTTCAGGAGATTTCGTTCAAGTGAATTCGTCGCAAAGCTGCTTCGGTAGTGTTTCGCCTCTAAGAGTTCCATATAGTTCAGCAGTTCTCCACGGGAACGCACCATTAGGTTATTCGGCGGCCTTCCAAGAAACGAATTCGTTTGGATCATCATTTACTGGAACCGGATTGTCGAATAAAACATAATCGAGTCTTGCAGTAGTGCAACTAGTGCTCAACTCGCAACGCGGCAGGTAATGTCTCATGAGCTTCCTAAGCTCAATCGTGATCCGCAAGAGTGCCCTATCTTCTACAGTTCATTGAAGACCACAACGAAGGTTTGACGATATATCCATGCGGAGAATTTGGCCTGTCTACACCGAAGTTTGGGAGGGTCAGCATTAGAATCCGTACGAAGTCGTCTGCTGTTACCAACGTCTGTTCCGTATGTGACGGATACGCTCCATAAACTCTATGGAAGGTCGAAATTTCTGATCAGTTCACTTCTGAAGAAAGTGAGGAACGTGCTAGTCCACAAAGCGGAGAAACTGAATTCGACTGTGGCTTATGGTTTGGCCTCTCAGAATTTGGTCGATCCCATCGTATTTGGCCGATCAACAAGCACATTAGTCGAACCCAATGTTGCTTCAGGAGTTAGTCGATAAGTTCCACACATCTCTTTAGATATATTTAGTGCGGAACCTACAAGCAAGGCGTTAGATATGTTAACCTGGCGACGTTCAACAGTTTCATGGCAGGCCTCAACGCGGACTGCGCACAAAACTAGCACAAGCAAGTTTATCTAGTCATCCTCTCTCTTCCGTTACCTGCCAGTCACGCTTCACGGAGACGGGCAACACGTTAAATCCTAAGCGTTCCTGGATGACGGATCATCGTTGACTTTACTGGAAGAATTGCAGTTCAGTTGAGGATTGATGGAGAGCCGGATAATCTTTGGTTTCGATGGACCAGAAAGATTGGAAGACATGAGATGAGATTCTGGATATCGGCATCTGGAAAGCAAAAGACATTCCAGTTGAGCTAGGACTTCCTAGTCAAACTTTGAACTTTTCCGAGCTGCAAAGATCCTATACACACCTACAAGGTCTTCCAGTCATCAGTTACCTGAATTCTAAACCCTGTAGTTCATAAGGCCCTCTGATACGTTGAATTCTTTCTAGTCTGAAGCTTCACGAGAGCGGAAAATGCATTTCAGTTGGAACGAAAACTCGCCTCGGCCGGTACGTCTATGGGAGAAATTCTAGAAGCGAGGGATCCGTAGAACATCTGAACCTACACGTGTTAAACCCGAAGAAAATCAGTGAGATCGCAGCATATTCGAAACAACTACAGTTCGTCAATGAACTAGAATCAAGTCTGGTTTTTTGTGGCGCAAGGACAATATCCAATGTCTGGAGAGCTAAAAGATGGCGATGACCAGACTCATGGGATTGGAGAAGCGGCTGACTAGAGATCCGGATTTTCAACGAATGGTGAACGAGCAGACCAACAGCTTCAAGCAAAAGCAGTACCTCAGTAAGGCTTCACAGGAAGAAATCGGCATCATGGATAATCGACGTGGTATCTACCAACAGTTATAAATCCCAAGAAGCCTGGCTAAATTCGGATGGAATGGGACGTGGTTACTGAAAGGTTCAGTTCTCCTTGTCACGCTAGTGGACGTTTTGCTGCGATTCAGATAGGGAAAAGACGCCGTGTGCTCCGATATTCGGGAAAGTTTATCCGAACATTCGCGATGAAGACAGATGGTTGCAGTATTTTCATTGGAAAAGTAATCCGGAGGAAGAAATACAATTCTACGTGATCAACGTGGTGATGTTCGGTGCCACTAGCTCACTTTGTACATCACAGATTGTGAAGAACTAGAACGCTTTTGACTACATTGAACAGTATCCCAGGGCAGTGTAAGCAATAATGGCAGCGTCAACTCGCTGAAAGAAGCAGTACAACACAGTAGCGGGTTTCAAGTTTGGCAATAGTAGTGTACGCAACAAGGTGCAGAATGAGGATTTTTACAGCACGAGTCGTACATTTATCCAACGAGGCTTGCCAAGTTGGATAATTACGACTAGTGCTGTTGTTACCGGTACCGTCGAGATGGGCACCCTATCCCCAAACGGTTCAACCACTTCAGTGACAAGTCGTCACTATTGATATGACATCAAAGGAAAGGGGTAAAAACAAAACGAAAAACTACAGAGACAGAACGTGAATTTTGCTACTCATGCTATTTCTTATTATAGTTAATTATTCTACCTTAAAACTACGTATTTGTGCTTAAGACTAGTGTTATTTCCACCTTACAAACTAGTGAAGGTAAAACTATTGAACTACACGCAGAACTGTATACTAAATGTTAAAATTATCTAAACTAATTAGGCACTAAAAACTAACCTAAAACCGAGTTGGACAGTGCAATAGAAGGGTCCAGAACTATAAGGGACACTGAAAAGTAAGACAATTAGTAATAATAATGAAACATTGAACTAAAATTAACTATATTTACAGTTTTGAAGCGATAATAAATCGTCTACGAAAATCAAAGGTCGCCCTCTCATTCCTGTCGCAACAGCTGTAAAAATCGAGTTCTGCACCGAGTTGCGTACAACGTTTTTGCCTTTCTCGTACACCAAGTGTACTGGAAAGGCTATAGGTTCACTCCAAAAATGACTTTTTGATAGAAGGCCTGGAGGGTCGAGTCACATATACCAATCAACTCAGCTCGACGAATCGAGGTGATGTCTGTGTGTGTGTATGTGTGTGTGTATGTATGTGTGTATGTGTACAAAAAAACTCACATCACTTTTTGGCAGTAAACCTCAATCGATTTTAATGACCGACGGTTCATTCGATGCGGAATCTGGTCCCATTGTTTCCTATTGAAAATGGTTCGGATCGGTCCAGCCGTTCCGGAGTTATGGCCATTTAGGTGTTCCGGACTGGTACCCCAGGAAGGGGCCAGATATGAAAACGCTCCAAACCCATGTATGCGACACATCAAACTACGGCATTTTCGATAACTTGATGAATGGGAAGCAGGAAATTGGTCTCAGACCATATCTGAACCGGTAGTGTCCCGGAACCGGTTTCGGGTGTCCCGCTGGAAGTGGCCAAAGATAAAAGTGAACTAAACCTATGCATGCGACATATCAAACCGCGGCTATTTTGAAAACCAGATGAACGGTAAGCAAGACAATAGTCTCAGATCATATCTGAACCGGTTGTGTATCGGAACCGGTTCCAGTGTCCCGTCGGATGCGGCCAAGTATAAAAGTTAACCAAATCAATGCATGCGACATATCAAATTGTGGCTTTTTTGATATCCTGATGAACAGTAAGCAGGAACATGTTCTCAAAACATATCGGAACCAGTAATGATCCGGAACCGGTTCCAAGTGTTCCGCCGGAAGTGGCCAAATATAAAAATGAACTAAATCCATGCATGCGACATATCAAACCGCGTCTTTTTCGATATCCTTGTGAACAGTAAGCAGGAAAATATTCTTAGAACATATCTGAACCAGTAGTAATCCAAAACCAGTTCCGGGTGTCCCACCGGAAATGGCCAAATAAGAAACTGAACTGATCCAAGCATGCGACACATCAAATCCTGGCTTTTTAGGTGTCTTGATTTAGCAAAAAAAAAAGTTTCCGAAAATATTTGGGACTACCGATACTGTTCCGCAATCGATTACGGGTGTTCCGCCGGAAGTGGTCAAAAGTAAAGGAGAACCAAACCCATAAATGCGACACATAAAATTACTTTTAATACCATTAGAGTGCCGAAACCGGTTCCAGGTGGCCCGCCGGAAGTGGTGAAATGCAGAACGAAACCAAACGCATGCACGCATCACATTAAATAACGGCTTCTTCGATAACGCGAAGAACGGTCAGCAAGAAAATAGGTCACATTTAAGACTACCAGTAGTGTTCCGGAATATGTTCTGAGTGTCTCGCCGGAATAGACGAAATGCAAAAATGAACCACACTCATGCATGCGGTACAACAATTCGCGACTTTTTAGGAGAACTGATTAACAAATGGGGTCTCCTGTTAGCCTAGTGGTTAAGGTTATGGATCGCTAATCCGGAGACGGCGAGTTCGATTCCTGTTCCGATCTGGAAAATTTTCCACGACTCCTTGGGCATACTGTGTGATTGTACTTGCCTCACAATATACAAATTCATGCAATGGCAGGCAAAGAAAGCCCTTCAATTAACAACTAAAGAGTCAGGCCAAGTCCCAGTGGGGTCGGCGAGCCATAAAGAATACGAAGAAGGAGATTCACAATTGGCATGGAACTAGTCTGAGACCACATCAGGGACAAGCGGTACAATCTCGGAACTGGTTCTGGTTTTCCTGCCGGAAGTGATATAATGAGAAATTGAACCAAACCCACACGCGTAAAATATAACATAAAACTACGCAAATTCAACAATGATTGCTGTCAAATTACCGGGGTAAACTTTTAATTCGACAAACTAACTCTATTTTAGTTTTTGTTTAGATTTTCGGATTCGATTTCGAACACAAATCCTACAGATATTGTGGTAGTATGAATTGAAAGCTTGTTTATTTTATGATTGTTGGCTTCTAAAGTTCACTGTAGTTGATCACCAAATGGATCAGGTGTCGGATAGCACAAAATTTGAGCTTCCGGAAGCAGCAGCTGCACGAGGAGCCGCTTCGGGTGTGAGTTACAGCACAATATCGGATCATTCGTGCATGGGACACGCTTGTATGAAAAAAAATAAATAAAGCCTCGCACCAGTCGACTTTTTGGATTCCATTTTGGTCCCATATGAACTGTTCAAAATTTCAGAGCAATCGGTGAAACTATAATTTAGCGCAAGCGATGCAAAGTTTGCATGAATCACTATAGGAAAAGTTACACTTCCGGACAAAAAAATCTCAGAGCTCTTAATTAAAATCGAACAACGCTTCTTGTATAAACATAATTTGTGAACTATTCCTTCAAAGACCGCTTTATATCACTGTGACATTTAACCCTCTAATACCCAAATTTTTGATTTTGATCTAAATATCATTTTTCGTCATCTAAAATCGATTTAAACATGTTTTGGAAGATGATTCTTTTTAATTCTCGATTTTGTGAACTTCAGTTTTTAATTCTTCTAATTTTTATTTTTGAACATCCCCACACTTTTATATTTTTTCTGGAAGCCAATTTGGGGTACGGATGTTTTGAGATGAAAACATTTTGAGATTTTATGATTATTGTTGAAATATTATTATTTTAAATTTTTTCCACAGAAAATTTTATTTTCCGTGTAATTTTATGGAAAATAATTTTAGAGTGTATTCGATTCCCTTAAACTTTTAAACAAGGATAGTATGATTTGGGAAAAGTTTAAAATATGTTAATTGTAGCGATTCAATACAAAATAAACAATGACTTCTAAAAGGTGACTTAAACATCATTTTTTCAATGATTTAAAAAAAATGTGAATACGCTTTAAAATACACCAAAAACCATTTTGAGATATACAGAACAGTCCTAAATATTTGCCAAAAATATAAAAAAAAGATTTTCCACGACACAAAAATTTAAAAAAATGCTCAAACTATACCCCGTCTAAAGGCGGGATTGGGTATTAGAGGGTTAATAATTTTTTGGTGTAAAAAGTTATATCTTGGCTTGTAAGTATGTATCGTCTTGATATTGATCGGCCTCCAGTGTTAGTGAAGATGCTCAAGCAGCCAACTGAGAAGTCTGATATTTTTCAGCTCTGCATATACGTTGAACATAACGTCGGACTATGTGCCATCAATAAGTTTTAAGTCAATTCAATGATGGCTTTGATAAAATGCTTGCTTTTCTTATAAAGTATTTATCAGGATTCAGAACACTTTGGCTTATATCGACAGAAAGATCGTGAGAGCATATTCGACGAGAAAGGCACTATCACCGCTAGGTGGATTAATTGGGGTTTTTTTTTTGCAATTTCATAAATTACCACTTGAGGATAGTTTTAAGCAAAACTTTTCCATCAAACTGCACACTGATGTTCATAGCCTTGTTTAAGAAAATCTGACCATACCAGGTTATTCACAATTTTTCAAAACTGCGTCCAAAAAGTTACAAGAAGTTGATCAAATCTGAAAACAGTGATGTAATGGTTCATTACGCAACGCAAATCTGTGCTGTAATGAATCATTACAGCACTGTTTACTTGGTGTGGGAAAGTAGGCCTTTGCCTGACAGATTTGCGTGAGGTAAAACAGGCTATTACGATGAGAAATTGCAAAAAATACTATGCAACAAGAAGGCAGTGCTAGATCGTCTAGGAGAGACGAGTACAGCGATAAGTAAACCACAACCAATTGACAAAGACCGAACGTGTTCTGGGCGACAGATGGATGCCGTCGGAAGACGCAGTAACTTTCAATCAACAGGGGACGATTGGGCGGCACCAATGAAGCGACAGGTCCTGCGTATTGTGATGAAGCTCTACGACCCTTTAGGATTCATCGTCGTTCAAACATATTGCGGAGCAGCCTCGAGAGCTTTGGATAAGGTGGATTGAACAGTACCGGAAGATCAACGAAGTAAATGTTTCTTGACGTTTCTTTAAATATTTCTGACCGGTGTAGGTCAGCGATATCCAGGTCCATGTGCTCACAGCAAAAAAAAGAGCTGTGAATTAGGTTAAGTGGTTAAGAATTGTAAAAAATAATGAATTAATGAAATTAATATTAATAATAACAAAAAAAAAAAATCGGTGAAGCACCCGATTGCAAAAAAAAACGAAAACAACATCAGAAAATTTCTCCTGAAGTCTATAGAGCAGCAGAATATTGTTATGTGATGTTGTCACCCACAGCAGATTAGAATCGTAAAAGCTTTAGTCCGTTCCATGCTCTCTCTTGGCCCACCGGAGTACAGTTTGTTACCGAGCGTGAGCACGCGACGGTGGTGGCTGTGGCGGCACTTGTGTTCAGTGTACATAGGTACACTGGCACTGTACGGTTGTTAGTTCCCGGGTATCGTTTACGTTGTTGCGTTGTCGGAACCTCATTAGAATAAACCCCAACCAGGGCAGCATCCAGCCAACCAGCCAGCGTCGTTGTCGATATCGTGATATGTATGCATGCAAAACACTTGGTATGCAATTGATGAATGGCACGCGTGCCTTCGCGTACCCAGGTGACCCAGGAACGATCCTGGGGGTTGGCAGGGTAGATTGTTCTAGTGCCGCTACAGAAAGCAAAACAATAGATTACCTTTGTTGTGGGAGCCCGGTTGGATTAAAATTTGCATTACCCGTTCCTATAAGGATGCGTGAGTTGGTTTGTTTGCCCTGTGGGTTGGTGAGAATTAGAACGAATAATCGATGGATACTGTACTGTACGGCATCATGATGACAAAGGATTGATTGTATTACTTGGAAAAGTTGCAAATTTAATCTTTATTGAAATATCTTTAAGCTTATTGAAAAAAATCTTTCATGCTGGTTTCACAAACCATTTGAAGCAGAAAGGCTTCTATTTAGTCAGTATTCTATGAATATTCAACACCTATCAAGCTCATAGCATTCCTTGCCAATGAAGCAATCCAACGCAAGAAGAGATCAACTAATGATATTTCAATTCCAGATCTTGCTTCCCTTCCGCAGGAAGAACTCATATTTTTATGAGTTTGTTGGGAGTGGGATTCGATCCCAGGTCCTCGGCGTGAATGGCATGCTCTTTAACCGGCACAGCAGGTACACTCCACTAAGTGACATATAACAACAAGTATTAAAACATCTAATAACTATTATGTCCAAGAGCTTCACGCCACGATGAAACAAGGTTGCAATTTTCCTAATTCAAATAGGTAGAACGGTCTCGTTCGACATCGTAGCTCGCCGACGATCAAGCGAACAGGCAATAATTGCACACGTCGTCGCTTATTACAGCACGCTCCATTTATCGCACGGCCCACAGGTGTAATAAAGGAAACCATACTGATCCGGTAGGTTCGCTAGGTGGCGTGGCGGCGGTGATGATACGAGGATAGCCTCTAGTCAGCAATTTTCCTTGACCGGACACTTCTGGCGACGCGATGTGCGGTCAATGGGACTTGCATTACAATTAGGCTTCGGGCTGTTCAGGAACTGTTTCGAATACTTGTTAATTAAGTGGGATGAAGGGTGGTAATTGGAAAAAGGTGTACAGTATTTGGCAAAGGGATAACTGGAATGGCAGTTCAATTTGACTCCTAAATCGTGAGATGGAATTGGCTGAGCTATATGTGTAAAAGGCTAAATAAACTGTAATAATTACTCGTGAAATATGCTTCTTTTACATTTCATGAGTATAAAGATTTATGAGAAAACTTCATACGAGTTCTTTGTTTCCTCATATTAGAGTTGTGCATTTTTTTGGTAGCCTCACATGTGCAAAAATACTGATATTTGGACTACATTCAGAGATTATTTCAGAAATCCCTCCAAATAAATGAAATATTTCAGTGTTTCTCCCACAAACTCGGGATTTCGTCAGAAATTTACCCCACAAAGAAGAGACTTCTCTACAGACTCTTATGAACAGACGTATTGAAATCCCGCTTCAACATTGCATCAGAATTTCAAACGCACAAATCTCAAGAATCAAGATTCACACAACAGTGCATTTCATTATTCTGTTCTTGCTCACTCGTAATAAGCTTAAAATAAGAAGATCAGGTGCGCTGGTTTTGTTTACGCAGAGATTTGTGCCCTTGAAATCGTGAGTAGGTACCAAAGTCGGCCATTGTGGCGGCCATTTTGGGATTCTAACGAGTCTGTCCTTAACATAATCTATGCATATGAATCTTTATTCCCATATAGCCGAGGCGGTAAACGCACGGGTATTCAGCATGACCATGCTGAGGGTGACGGGTTCGATTCCCGGTCGGTCCAGGATCTTTTCGTAAAGGAAATTTCCTTGACTTCCTTGGGCATAGAGTATCTTAGTGCCTGCCACACGATATACACATGCAAAATGGTCATTGGCAGAGGAAGCTCTCAGTTAAAAACTGTGGAAGTGCTCATAGAACACTAAGCTGAGAAGCAGGCTTTGTCCCAATGAGGACGTTACGCCAAGAAGAGGAGGAGGATGAATCTTTATTCGGAAATTTTCGAAAGAGAATTATTTAGTTTCTAACAGAGATAAGTTAAGATATTTCATTAGCAATTCTTAAGAAATTTCGCAAATGCTTATTTTTGAAAATCTTGCTCAGATTGCTTCAGAAGATCATCCATGTTTTTTTTTTGGAAATTATTAGTTATTCCATCTGAAATTCTTTGAGAGATTCCTCCAGAAATTTGATGAAGGATTTATTCAGAAAGCCAGCCATGAATATGTTCAGAAATTTCTCCATGGACTCATGTAAAACATCCTCCAGGTATGTCGTCAGAAATTTCTTCGGCATTTCCTTTCCATAGTCTTCTAGGGAAATTTCAATAAATTCTGCCATGATTTCCTTCAGAAAGATCGTCCGTTAATTCCACCAGGAAAACATAGTTTCCTTGAGAATTTCTGCAAAAGTTTTTAGAGAAGTTAATTTAAGAACTTAAGATTCAATCCGAAATTGCTTTATGATTTTTTTTTGAAAATTCTACAGGAATTCTATTTAGGAAGTCATCAACGGTTTTCTTATGTAAGTTGTTTTAGTTCTCTTAGTATCTTCCATGGATTTATCCGGAAATTCCTCCAAAATTTCCTTTAGAGGACTCTCCAGAAATTAACAAAGAATCACCTTTCCATAGATGTTCTCAGAGATTTCTTCATAGTTTCCTTCAAAAATCCGTAGGAGTTGTCTTTCAGAAAATCATCCATAGTTTAATTCAGGAATGTTATCAGCGATAACTTCAGAAAATATCCCAAGATATTTTCCAGAAACTTTCATGGATTTCGCCAAAAAAACATTTTTTCTAAGGATTTATTTGAAAAATCTCCCTCAATTTCTGCAAAGTTTCCTTCAGAAGTTCTTCCAGGGATTCCTTTTAAATTTTGTTTTGATATTTCTTTAAAAAAAATCTTTATAAGAGTTCTCCATGAATTTGTCTTGTACGGATTTTTTTTCCAAAATTGTTCCATGTCTGCCCTCAGAAATATCTCCAATTCGGTTCGAAAATGTTCCAGATTTTTTTTTGTCAAAAACTTGCATCGTTTTTTTTTAATAATTTTTCCCAAGGGAATTTACTCCAAGGCTTTCATCAAATTCCAACCTCAAAATTTCTTCAAGGAATTCTAAAAAATTTTTACAGACAAGCGTAAGACATTCTCTCAAATATTCTTTCATGAGTTCTTTTAGTGATTCATTCAGAAAATATTCCAGTGGATTCAATTGAGAATTTTCGTTGGTATTAGTCCAAGAAATTCTTCAGTGTATCTTTCAGAAATTCCAGCAGCAATTTCTACACAGATTCTCACATTTTTAATTACAATGATTTGGGCAGGAATTCCTCTTGAGATCCCTTCAGGATATGTTTTTCTGGGGAATTTCTGCGGAATTAACTTTCAGGAAAACTCCAAAAACTTCTCCACGGAATCGTTAAGGAACCATTTTAGAAATAATTCCTATGCATTTTTAAAGAAATCCTTTTAGAAATCTTTCAAGAGTTTTCCTAGGGACCTTTATCAAACTTATCTGCACGTGTCTGCAGGAATTCCTTCTGCAATATTTTCAAGGAATTCCACCAAGAATTTCTTGAGAAATTTCTCCAGGATGTTTTTAATAAATTCCCGCTAGGATTCCTTCATTAATTTCGACAAAACTTCCTTAGTTATTCCTCTATATATACTTGATATTTCTATATGGATTCAACAGAAAATTTCCATAGAAAATTTATCAGCCATTTATTCAGAATTTTCTGCTTGGATTTATCCTGAAATTTCTTCAAAAATATATCCCGAATTTTTTTAAGAATTTTAGTTACTGTTTCGGGAATTTCAGCAAACGATTTCTTAAAAATTTCTGTCATGTCATTGTTTTTAATTACTTCAAAAATTCTTTAAAAATCATACAGAAATTCTTTCGGATGTTCTTCTAAGGGTTCACCCAAGATTTCCTTGAAAAATTCCTTCAGGAATTCCTGCTGGAAATACCATAAAAATTCTTTTCAGGAATTGCTCTAGGGATTCCTTCCCCTTTTTTCATCAAGAATGATTTCAGGTTTTTCTACAGGAATTATTTCAGGTCCTCCTGGGATTTTTCAGAAGAAATTGCACAAAAAAATGGAAGTTTTCTGAAAAGAATACCTCAATGTATTAAAAAAATCCCTATTGAATTGTGTAAAGAAATGTTTTGAAAATCTTCTTTAGAAGTTCTCTGAAGAAATGCTTCAAAATTTTCTGAAATATTCAGAATGAATTCTGACATTACCTCTGAAGAAATTCTTAGATGAAAGATGGCACAAATTTCCCGAATGGAGGAGAACGTGCCTCTAGAGCCGACCTACTGATAGATGAAAGCTTAGGAGAATACCAGAACACATTACTATGATATCACCTACATTTAAAGAGAAAAAAGAGCTTAAAAACTTCTGGAGGAACTTTGGAAGTAATTTCAAGGTACTGGTGAAATTTTTGAAGAAATTCCGCAATAAATTTCAGAGGGATCACTAGAAGATTTTCTGAAGCAACCTTTGGGATACCTCCTGGAAATACCTCTGGAAAATTACTTGTATTTTTTTTTTTGATCAATTTCTGAAGTGATTAGTACACAGTAAGTGATTAGTAAATCCTTGATGAACTGAAAAATTATATGAAGTAAATCCTACAGAAACAAAAAAAGATAAGTTTTTAAGAGAATTACTGAAGAATTTTCTGGAAAAAATTGTTTTTTTTTTGAAACACCTGAAGAAACTTCTGCAGAAACCCGTGCAGAAATTTTTGAAGAATCTCTTGAGAATTTTATCAAGAAACTTCTAAATAAATGTTCGAGAGAACCCCCGAATACATAGAATAATACATGTGGGAACTTCTGGAGAACTTCCAGCGATGATTTCTGGAAGAGTAAGCGCCCCTACACTTTTTACCGAGAATGTGCAGAACCCCTCTCTTTCCGCCTTCTCTGTGCACTAGCTTGCCTAGAAGAACATCCAAAAAAATCTCTGAAAGAATCTCCGTGAAAAAATGTCCTGGAATATAATCCTTTGCAGAAATATTTGGAGGGAACTCCAGAGTAATTTATAGAATAATTTCTGGAGAAACCCCACAGGAATACTCCGGGAGAAAATTTGATAATGTTTCTGGAGGAATTCCCAATATAATGTTTACAGAAAAATTTAAAAAAGTATACATGCACGATCTTCTGTAGCAATCCTTGGAAGAATCCCACGAGAAATATCTGAAGAAATTCTCAAGAGACCCGTGAACTAGTGGCAGTAGTTTAATAGCAGGAATGCATTCTAATGCGATATCTGAAGGAATCTTTGGAATTCGCTGAAATCCTGAAAGAATCCCAAAGGGATTTCTGACGATGTCCCTGGAGATAATGATGGAAAATTTAAAAAAAAAGTACATGGGAAGGAATACATTTTAAAAGACTTAGAAGAATTCTTGCTGTAAGAGGAAGAATTCTGAGTCCCCCTTCCGTGATATTTACAGGAAAATTTCGAGAACAAATAGAGGAACGGAGCCCATCTTCAGCATAGTGCCAAGACTCGACCAAGTTTTCTTTGAAGAAATAGTTCGACAGAAGTTTTAATTATGTTTTTTCCTTTAACTTTAGCATATTTTCCACTTTATTGAACATTGTTCAAATTGGAAATCTTTGGATTCTGATTTAGTGGATGTTCAAGTGGGACAGACATTTTCTTCAAGGATATATGTATCTAATAATCTTACAATAGGCTTATCTCACTATTTCTGTCGGGATTTCTTCAAGGAATTGTCAGAATTTCCTTTGATTTTTTTTAGGATTTTTCCAAGAAATTCAACAGGGATTTATCAGGAACTTCTGCCAAGGGTATAAACGGGCTTGTTCATGGGTTTCTCCTGAGATTCTACTAGGGATTTCAATCAGAGATCTCACCACAAATTTATCTAGCAATCCCACCAGGGATTGCTTGATAAATTTGGAACTATTATTTAAGGGTTTATCCACACATTCGTGAAGGGTTTCGTAAAAGATTGCTCCAGTGATTCCTTCAAGAAGTTTATTCGGGGATTTCTTTAGGGGCTCTTCCATTTATTCCTCTACGGATTTTTCTTTGAAATCCGCCAAGAATTTCTCTTGGGTTTCGTCCAGCATTTTTTTCGGGGATCTCTTCGAAAACCCAGCAGTTCATTTACGAATGTCTGCAGCGATTCTTGTGAGAGTGCAAACAATCTGTCGAAAATAGGCAAAGTGAAATTTTGATAATCGCCATCGAGTTACGTAAAGTTTGAGTTGTAGTAAATTGATTAATTTCTGTTTATAACTTCAAAAGTTTCAGATATACGATTTGACAAAATACTATAGTTTATTGCATTGCTACCTGGACTGCGGCACAGTGCGGAATCTTGAATAAAAGTGCGATATTCCATCAAATCGGTCCGGTGTCTTCACCGCACTTATTCATCATGAGCTAACGAATAAGTGCGGTGAAGACACCGAAACGATCTGACACCAAATCGCACTTTTATTTGAGATTCCGCACTTCCTCGTCGCACTTTTAACTACGCAATGCTAACTTTTATGATTGGTTATATGGCAACCCGGGAGCAACTTGACAGCTGCCGAACAAAGTCAGCGTACACGGTAAAAATTCTGCACGCTCAATGTAAGGGAAAAATCCCTTAACTATTCAACATCCCAATCAGCATGATCAGAAAGGCTTTTCCTTTGTAATCGCAATGCTGTCAGTGTTGATTTGCGAACCAAAACAAACCCACCGAAATCAACTAAAAATCACTTCAATTTGCACTAATGTACAAAGCAGTACGATCCAAAGTGAAAAGCTGTTGATTTGAAAATGGCTGTTTTGGTTTTTTTTTTCTAAACCATAGGGGGATAATCTGCTTAACAGACACCCTAACAGAAGGTTAGGGTAGTGTAGGGCTGAGGCCGTCTTCTACAAGAGTGTAGAATTAGCAACTAGTTAAAATACACAAAAATAAAAACAAAAAAAAAGGCTTCTACAACAAAAGTAAAAGCCAGGACTACTCTCTCCTCGTACCCACTAAACCATTCCTATGGTCGCCAAACCCTTTGTCTCTCCGGAACCACCAAGAAGGTATTGCTTCAGAGAGGGGTTAGTGCACATCGCGCCCTCAAGGTTAGCTGCGTAGCCTAGCAGCAACGAACATCGATGACTCGCTCTGGAGAGTTCATCACGGTAGCCTGCTGGCGCTTAGCCAGTTTCCCGAGTGGTCCTCGCCACTCCCTTTGTCCTCGGAAGGCGGGCAGGGTCAACCCCGCCCGCGCCCAACTGCTTTGCAGACATCAAGAACTGATGCCCACGCGCAACCCGATCTGACCTGCCCGTAAAGGAAGGGTATCACTACCCTTCAGGCCCTATCAGATGCACCCGAAGTTTGTAGACAGCAGGGTCTCACCTACCCCGACCCTTGCCGGGGACCCCTTTCCAACCGCGGGCTCGGATCCAACCCAGTAGACCGACGCCACGACAGCACCGCTACCGGGACTTTCTCTCCGCGGCCACTTAATCGCTGTAAGGGTCGATCTCGACGGGCCCATATAGCCGAGGCGGTAAACGCACGGGTATTCAGCGTGACCATGCTGAGGGTGACGGGTTCGATTCCCGGTCGGTCCAGGATCTTTTCGTAAAGGAAATTTCCTTGACTTCCTTGGGCATAGAGTATCTTCGTGCCTGCCACACGATATACACATGCAAAATGATCATTGGCAGAGGAAGCTCTCAGTTAAAAACTGTGGAAGTGCTCATAGAACACTAAGCTGAGAAGCAGGCTTTGTCCCAGTGAGGACGTTACGCCAAGAAGAGGAGGAGGTCGATCTCGACCGCAGGGCACCGGCGTGACCTACGAAGCCGACTCCGAACCCCTGGACCACCTCTTGTACTGCATCTGGACTAGCCACTATCCGAGTCCACGCGCCACCTCCGGGAATCAAACCCGTCTTCCTCAGCATTGCCAAGCTGAATGCCTTCGTTTTTACAGCAGTAGCTATATGGGTCCATAATAGTTTAAAGTTGTTAGAGGTAATAAAACTTCGTAAATATTACCTTGGCTTGATTAGCCTAAGTAAAATCGAGAAATTGGCAAAAAAAAAACTGCGTACGCTAGAGATTTAAGTATAATATCAGTTTTACTTTTACTGAAATCGGTAGATAGCTAACTGCACATTATGAATAATAATCGATATTTAGCAGTTGATCTTATTAATGAAGAGTGTTCATAAGCATTGAATATTTTATCCAGCATCAGACTCCGAATAAGACACTATCCGATTTTTGAATAGAAGTAGATCACATGAACTCTACTTGTTAATGACATAAATCATCAGATTCTTTACTTACCTTCTTTAACGGTGCACTACTAATCCATTAGATCATTAGACGTAACTGTAGAATTCGTGAACGGTCAACCAGTTTGCGTGTACCGACACCTCCGGCACAATCCCTGAAGGTTATTCCAGTTTCGTCAGAACGAACACCTAGCCGTGCACACACTAAACACCTTTAGGTTACAGCACTATTTCCCGTAGATCACTTCCAAACAGGTGTCACATTCCACCGGCGGTCGTACCGTACATCTCAATCACCATTCATCAATTTCTTCCACGCCATTGGCTTTGCATCCGCACGCTCGGATGGTGATGGTAGAATCAATCGCACTGGTCAGCTACATACCAAGTCGAACAGGAGATGATACCAACGAGGACCGCACCGTGTCGTCGTCGTCGTCGTATAGGTATTATATTTCACTTGCGCTTCGTATATTTGTTTGTTTATTCTCATTCGTTTCACTATTGTTGTTGATACTAAAGTTGCTCATTCACCACACCGCACCGCTCTCTGATCACCAAAAGTGCGGCCCTCTCTAGGGGAGCTTTGAAATTTTGTTCGCACAAATTCCTTTTCTTTTTCTTCCTCTGTCGCTTGTTTGTTTATTGAAGTGCGCGATTCCTCAACGCTGCGTCTCGATACCGGCTAAATCGGCGTGAACGGTGGGAACAATATGTTAGTGCAGTAGAAAAAATGGGATAAACCGAAGATCACTGCACACATCCGTTAAAAATGCAGAATTTTCAGAATCTTTTTGCTTGAATTTCTCTAGAGGTTCCTTCAGTTATGCCTCCATTTATTCGGAAATTTTATCGGATATTTGTTTGGAACTTCCTCCAGAAAACACTCAGGAACTTCTTCTGGAAGTTACTCCAGAGATATCTCCAAGTAATACTCCAGAGATTGCTTTGAAATTGAAGCAAAGAAATACCTCAAGCAACTCAGGAAAAAAATTCTAAAGAAATCACTTGAATCATTTATGAAAGAACCTTTGAAATAATTTCTAAAGGAAAACCTGTAGGACATTTTGAAAATTTATGGCGAAATTTCTGAAGAATTTAGTAAACGAATTTCTTGAAGAATTTCTAGAGCAATTCCTGGTGGAGTTTCAAAAGGAACCCATAGAAATCTACCTAAACAAAAATCTTGCAGAAATTTCTGGAGGAAAACATGAGGAACCTTTAGGGGCAGGAGAAAAAGGGTAACTTTGGGGAAATTTCTTAAAAAATTCTTGTAATAATTTCTAAAATATCAACGGAGGAGTTTCAGAAAACAAAAACTTGTAAAAGTTCAGCACCGAATTCTTGGAGAAATTTCTGAAAGAATCTATGAACCAATTCTGGGATTCCATGACTAACTGGAGTTCTTTCAGCAAATTATCATCCAGTTTGTCTAAACTATTAGCAATCTTGGAATTTCATGGTTCTCTATTTCTCTGCGATCAAAAAAATCTTCAGGTGATCCTGGAGAAATTTTTGGACGCATCCCTGGAAAAGATGATGGAAGAATTTCTTAATTTTGTAAGAAACCCCTGAATTAATGTTTGAAGACATCCCGAAATGAATTCCGAAGGAATCACTAGAGAAATTCCTGAAATTATCAATGGAAGAATTCCTGGAGCAATCCCCAGTGAAATTCATGGAGGAATTCCTGCAGTAATGCCTGGAGAAAACCATGGATAAAGCTCTGGAGGAATGTCTGAATGTTTACCTAGAGGAATTCCTTGAGGAATTTTTAGAGGAATTTTGGTAGGAATCCCTGGAAAAAATACTGAAGAAATCTCTTGAGAAATTCCTGGAGGAATTCTTGGAGAAATCCCTGGACGATATCTTGGAGGAACTTTTGGACAAATTCATGTTGAAATTTCTGGAGGAATTCCTGAAGAAACCCCTAGAGGAATCCCTGGAGGAATTTATCAAGGAATACCTGGAGAAATTCTTGGATGCTTTCCTAGTGCAATTCCTGAAGGAATTTCTGCAGGAATTCCTGGAGGAATACTTGGAAGAATTCCTGGAAAAATATCTGAAGAAATCTCTGTAGGAATTCCTGAAGGAATCCTTGACGGAGTGTCTGAAGAAGATTCTGAGGTAATCCTTGAGGGAACTTCTGGGGGAATCCCTTTAGAAATCGTGGAGAAACTCCTTGAGAAAGTCCTAGGTTAATTCCTGAATAAATTCCTAGACAAATTCCTGGAGGAATCTCTGAAGCAATTCATGGCTGAATCTCTGGAGGAATTGCTGAAGGAATGCCTGGGGAAATTCCTGGAGGAGTGTTTAGAGGTATTCGTCAAGGAATGCATGGAGCAATTCGTGAAGGAATGTCTGGAGGAATGCCTAGAAGAAACACTAAAGGAGTTTCTTGAATATCAGGCGAAATCCCAAGGGGAATCCGTAAAGCAATCCGTGTAAGAATTTCTGGAGAAATTCCTGGAAGAATTTCTGAAGGAATTCCAGGAGGGAATCCTGGAGGATTTCGTGAAGAAATTCCTGAGGTCATTTCAGGAGGAATTTAAGGAGGTTTCCCTGGCGGAATTTCTGGAAGAATTCTTTTAAATATACCTGGATCGATTCCGGAGGGAATTCCTGAGAGATTTTCTGAAGCAATCCTTGGATGAATCTATAGAGGAATCCCTGGCGGAAACTCTGCACAAATTCCCGGAGGAACTCTTGAAGAAATCGCTGGAGGAATTAATGGAGAAATCTCAGGAGTAGTTCTAAAAGAAATCCCTGGAGGAATTCCGAGAGAAACCCCTGGAGGAATCCCGGGAAAAGTTCCTGTGAAAATCCCTGGAAGGTATTCCTGGATAAATTCTCGAGGCAATCAACGGAGGAATTCCTGGTGGAATTGGCTTCTTTAATGATGTTGAGATAATTCGATATTCTGAATCTACATGTCAAACTGAGCTGAAATCCAATTTTTCATGAATTTTTGAGCCCAGGAACCTATTTAAAAATCAATTTGAAGTTTGTATGGGAGAAATTTGTTGAATCACCCCTCGTCGCAGTTTGTACTGGGCGAAGCTGTCACACAGTGCCCCAGCTGCCAATAGGTGATTTCAAAAAATCTCTTTGAAATTGATGTTAGGTATCACAATAAGGTTCTAAAAATCTGAAAAAAAAAATCATAGTGACTCAGAAAAAGGTGCTCTTTCGTATAAAATCAAAAAATCAATACATTTTTCATAATTTAAACCCAATTCCGCGAGGAATTTATAGACGAATCTCTGGAGGAATTCTTGAATAAATCCCTGGAGACTTTTTTGGAGGAATACCTGAATAAACTTGAAAGAAACTTGAAAGAATTCCTAGATGAATTTCTGGAGCAATTCCAGGAAAAATCCATGGAGGAATACCTAGACTGCCGTGACGTAAGCGACATTCAAAGTTTTTGCACATTTTTTTTTTTTGTTATTTTGCATAGAACTGTTGGTAATTCTCTAAGTTTTATTTCATAGATGCATTTTCAGGAATAGATTACAACGGAATCTTGCATCTTTATATTGCGGGGTTACCAAAGCTATGTTATTTTTGTAGATTAATACCCAAAAAGTTCGGAATTTCGAATGGCACTTACGTCACTTTGCAGAATTACGGCAGTAGAAGAATTCTAGGAGGAATTCATGAAGAAATTTCTGAAGAACTTCTTGAGAAATTCTTGAAGAAATTCTTAGAGGAATTGCTAGAGGAATTCCTGAAAAAAATCCTTGGAGGAATTCCTGCAGAAATCCCTGGAGGAATTCATGGGTCAATTCTTGGACAAATTCTTGGAGTTCTCTCTGAAGCAATTCTTGGATGAATCTCTGGAAAAAAATCAGACGGAATGCCTGCGGGAATTTCTGGAGGAATGTCTGAAGAAATGTCTAGAAGAAACCCAAAAGATATGCTAGAGGAAACCCTGGAGAAATCTCAGGCAAATTCCAAGGAGAATCCCTTGAGCAATCTTGCATGCAATCCACCAATTTGCAGAAGAAATTCCTGGGTAAATACCTGGAGGAATGCCTGGAAAAAAAACCCTAGTGGAATTCCTGAAATACTTTCTTAAGGACTTCATGGAGGGATTCCTAAAGAAATTCCTGGGGTAATTCTTTGAAGAATTCTTGGAGAAATTCTTGGATGAAATCCTGGAGGAAAGCGTGGAGAATTCCTGAAAGATTGCCTGGAGGAATTCCTGGAAGAATGCCTAGAGGAATCCCTTAAGGAATTCATGGAGGAATCCTTCGGAGGAACTCCTGAAGGAACTCCTAAAGGAACTCCGAGAGGAACTCCTGAAAGAACACCTGGAGGAACAGCTGAAGAAACTACTGTAGGAATTCCTGAAAGAATTCTTCAAGAAATTCCTGGAGGAATCCCTGAAGGGACCTCCTGGAGGAATCTCTAGAGGATTTTTTTAAGGAATTCGTGGGGAATTATTGGAGGAATTACTGGTGGAATTCCGGGAGGAACTTCTTGAAGAATCTCGGCGGAATTCCATGGAGGAGATCTTTGAGGATCACCTGGCAGAATTTCTGGAAGAATCCCTGGAGGAATTTGTGGAGAAATCCCTCGAGAAATGCCTGGAGGAATACTTAGAAGAATCCTAAGAGAAGTTTCTGAAGAAATTCCAGGATCGCAGATAAAACTCCTTTGGGAAGTCCTGAAGAAGTCCTAAAATGAGTTCGTGGAAGCAGTTCCTGAAGGAATACCTGGAGCAATTCCCCAGGAGGAATTTTGGAAGCAATCCCAAGAGGAATTTCTAAGTAAATCCCCAGATGATTTCTGGAGTAAATCCTGGAATAATTTCTGGAGGGGTTTCTGAAGGAATCACAAGAAGAGTTCTTGGAGGAACCATTGAAGGAAATTTTAAAATAAACCCTGAATTTGTTCCTGGAAGAATCACAGAAGGAGAAATACCTGGAGATATTCCCGAAGAAACTCCATGAGGAATCCCGGAGGCAATCCCATTTGGAATTCCTTAGGAAATCCAAATTTTCTTTAACGGATTCCTGGAAGAATTTCTCAAGGAATCCATCTCTGCAATATTTTTATGCATGAATTATTGAAAGAATCCTTGGATGGACTCCTAAAGGGTTTTTGGCCCAAAATGATTAGGCGCTGTCCATGAACTACGTCAGTACTTCCCAAACTGTGCGCCCTGGTACGCCGTGAACATTTCTCAGGTGCGCCGTAGAGTGTTGAGCAAGAACAAACACCAAACGCTTATTATTGAAGGTGGAACATCTTTTTTGTTGTTTTAGTTTTGATAAGTAAAACTAGTGTCGCCTCACACCAAAGCTTTGTCTTTCTAAGGAAGACTCCAAAAAAGTCAACCAAATGGGTTTCCCATTTTCCAATTTTCAACTAAAAGTTGAATTTCCAAAGCCTTCGAATGTTTTCCGAAAATTCTGACATCCTCATGAAAGTTTTAGATTTTTACCAAATTTTTGGTATTTTTTCCATTTGCAGAGTTATGAAAATTCAGTGGAGTTGAACCAGCCCCGGGCTGGAAATCTCCCTAATAAAGCTAATAATAATAATAATATGCTTAGTTTTCGATTTGATCAATAGCTTGTAGTTCAAAGTAAATATTTCAAGGAACTTTTTGGAAGTTCATTCCAGAACAATTACTGCCACTCTACCAGTCTTTGTGCTGTCTCAAACGTTTTGGGACTACATTTTTACTTGCATCACTACCGCATGTTTTGTCTTTATTATTGACATTTTCAGCCCTAGATGGGCTCATCTCCTTATCTTAAAAAAGTGCGGCAATTTATGTGTCGATTTCGTGCATGGTTCTGAAAACCCCATTTTTAAAGTAGTGTACCTCTTGCACGAATACGAATGACCCCTCACCGTAAACTGTCAGTCGTCCTGAGGGTTCTAAACAATCCATTTTTCCTCAAATTAAGTACACTACATACTTTATTCAACCAATTTTATAAAATTACATTGCAATCCTACAGAAATTGAAAATGTTTGTAAAGTCCTGTGAATTTTGAAGCAATTTTTCTTTAAAAATCATTTTAGGAACCTGTTTTTTTTTTGGATTGTGGAAAAACGTGGCATTTGTATTTGTAATTTAGAACTGAAAGTGTTGAAATCATTTAAATTCTTTGTAAAAAGTTATTAGTGTGCCGCGACATTTTTGAAAATTTCAAAAGGCGCCGCGGTTGCTAAAAGTTTGGGAACGTCTGAACTACGTGGACTCATTTTTGGAAATCTCAGACCCCCCCCCCCCCTTCCCACTCGTAGACTTTTGTCCATACAAAATTTTCGAAATTTGTATGAAGCATAGACTTTGGCCTAACCCAACTCCCCCCCCCCCCCCCCCTCAAGAGTCTACGTAGTTTATGGACAGACCCTTAAGGAATTTCTGGATTAACTTTTGAATAGGCTGTGGTAAAATTTTATGGTCAAACTCCTATGGGAATCCCTAAAGAAATTCCTGAAGGAATCGTCGAAAAAAGCGTTGGAACAATCACTGGAGGAACCTACAAAGATATCCCATGAGAAATTCACTGAGGAACGCCTAATGAAATCCCTAGGTGAATTTTTGAAGGAATCTCTGGAGGAACCCATTATGGAATCACTGAATAAAGCCTTAGGGAAATTCCTGGAGGAATTTGTCGATACATCTTTCTAGAAGTAGCAGAAAAAAATCTAATGGAATCGTGGTAGGAATTCCTGATGCATTGTTCTAGCCCTGCAACAATCACTTTCGGAACCTCGCAAGACGTCTATAAAGGAATTTGCAAAGGAGATAGTCCTGGATAAAGTCTTGAAGAAATACCTGGAAGTACTTCTGAAGGTGTTTTTGAAGGGATTCATAAAGAAATTCTAGGTTTTTTGCCTCCATTTGTTCAGTTGTTTGAATTGAATACTAGTGAAAATGGTTCCGGCGTATCCGGAAATTTTAGCATGTTTTTGTTTCTATGAATAAAAACCACAAAATTTGGCTATTTAACCACGCTTGTTATTCTATAAAATTCAAGGATAATACTGAAGCGGTGCTCTAAGAGAAATACTTGGTGAAATTTCTTGTGGTGTTCGAGAAAAAAGAACTTTGAACATTGTGAAATCCACAGAATACAATACAATGGAATACAGGTTGGTTACGGTTTTGTCGACACTGTCCACAATTTTTAGTTGACAAAAACGGCAAAATTGACAGTTTCACTATATATGAAACACATTTTCAAAACAAATTTATGCTGTTTAGTATAACACTTTATTATTTTTTGACGTCTTTAGCACATCTTGGTTGCACAATTACCATTTTCTAGCTTTTTAACTAACATCGGCAAAAGTATTTGAAGATTTTTCTGCGTTTTCCGGATGTCGATTCCCCGAAAAGGGTACACATTACATTCTTCTTCGAAGTGATCTTTAACAACAAAAGTTCATGATCCTGGGAATTAAAATTTTCGAAGACTTTAACTAGAAAGTTATTGGGGACAATATAGTTATAGAAAGAACGAGCAACCATGAAAGAAAGGAACAATATTGTCATTCTTCATTCAGCTGTTTTTTCCGAAGGTCTGGGAAAGTAATAAAACTTAAAAGATCCGCCTATAAAATAAAGAAGGATGCATCGAGGTGCATAATATATAACTCGGAAAAAGGGTACTTCGGAGAACTGGCTTTCGGGGAAATGGCCTTCGGGGAAATGGCATTTGTGGAACCGACATTCGGGGAAAAGTAGCACTACCGGTTTTGACCACATTCCTCCAGGAGTGTCTTCTGAGATTCCTCCTGCAGTTCCTTCGCAGATTTCTGTACATTTCCATGAACTCCTTTTGGGACTCATCCTAAATTTTGCAGTAGGAGTTCCTTCTGGAACTTTTATTTTAAATACTTTCAAGCGATTTTTCTAGATTCTATCTAGACATATCTTGGGATTTTCTCCAGGATTTCTTACGGCATCTCCTGTTCGTTCTGGGAATCCGCCAAGATTTTTTTCTAGGAATCCTCTAGGAGCTGATTTTGGGTGTCACCAGGAAACATTTTTGAAGGAATCCTTGAAAGGAACCAATGTATAATATATCTGATAAAATGTCGGAAGATATACCGGCGTCGCGTAGCCTCACTTTTTACCTGTGCACCGACCCTAAAACTTGGAATTGCATGGAATTTATGATCAAAATCGAAATAGAAATAAGTGAAGGCAGCTATTCTCGTCATTTTCTACTTATTACAAGCAAATTTGTTCAAAAAAATCAAGAATTTATACTTGGTGCACAGGTAGATTTGAGGTTCGGGAATCGCCATTGCCAGAATGGATTCCGAGTAGAATCTATGAAAGAGTTCCAGAGTGAATCTCGGAAGAAATCTCTGAAGAAAGCTTTTAATCAATGAAAAAATACCAGAAAATTCTTGAGGAACACCTGATGCAGATGAAAAAAACACATTTTTTTCTGAGACACAATGTGGGTTTAACTGACAAATTAAAAGATAAGTTTATAAAAAAAACAATCTGACATCTTAGCCGAAAGATAGATAAAGACTGACCCAGTTTGGGTGGTGCTTCGAATATAGTTTGACTTTCTATTTCACAGAATTGTAACTTATTCTGTGCCTTAGTTGGTTAAAGCACCGGCATAGCGATAGGGAGTCGTCGGTGCGAATCCTACCAAAACAAATGGGTAATTTTTTCACAAAGTTATCTCTCAATTTGTCAGCTGTGTCTTCGAAATTTGAGTTTTTCATCAATTTCAGACATACCAGTCGACTGATATAGCCGGTAGAGGGCAATACAATCATCTCTAGGGGTCTCTGGAGTCAATCTAAATGGCTTGTTTTGGATTACCCGACGTTTTTCCCGGCTTTATTTGGCCTTTATTAGCATTAGCATTAGCATTAGCATTAGCATTAAGCGAGTCGCACAAATTCGTAGGTGGTACAGTCCTAGACCGCTGTTATGAGGGTTGCCTCCTTCCCGTCCGAACCAAAGCACAAAGATTTGGGACTAATCTCTGACTCTTAGACAAGACTGACGCAATCCTCCAATGGTCGAGCACTGTCCTGGCCACGTCCTTGCGACTGCTGAGGGATGGGGAAGGATGGTTAGTTTTGGACACCTATGAAAAATGTAGACAACTCTACGATCTCTCAGGCCTAGGTGTCACGGGACTTTGGGTGTTGTTAGTGGAAGGGTAAACTCCAAAGAATACGCTTGGTCAACGTTCAGGCACACCACGGCCCGATTCATCATGGCTTCCTCGTCGTCTTGATGGCATTTGGTTGAATTACTAGATTCTTCGGTTGATAATCTGAAATATAAAATAATATTAACAACGTACGTCAAATAAGCTACATATTAGTGATACGCTCGCCACAGTTACATATTTTTACAATATTATTTATATCATGCGATAAATTTACCTCAAACCTGCTGAAATAAAATGTTGATTAGCAGTACATTTAAACAAAATTAACTACAAAACACAAAAAAGCATCAAACTTTGATCTTGGAATATTTATAAATACGGTAAATATCAAGATCAAAATTTGATTTGGTAGATCTTACACCGCAACGCACCATTCTAAGGTGATCTACCCACGTTACGGGTCAAGCTTTATTTGGCCTTTATCGAAAGAAAATAAGTCCAAATTAAGCTGGCCAAAACGTCGTGTAATCCAAAATTAGCTCTTCAGATTGACCCCAGACCGCTTATATCTGTACACTAGTAGTATTCCGCTCGAAAATCACCTGAATTTGTAAAAATAACATCGTACGATACTGGTAGACTACTGGAAGAATTCCTGGTTGATCGATGAAGGAATACATCCTTAGGCAGGGGAAATGCTTCATTCTGGTTTATTTCCTATATGAATGTTCAGTTGCACTCTAGCAAACCTTTTGAAGGAATATCTGAGAGAATTTGTAACAGAATTCCTAGGGAAATCTTTTCTGGACAGCATATATTAAAGAACTTCCCGCGATTAAAAAAAGAGTAACTAATTGTGATGAAATTGTCACAAAATGCAAAAATACAGGTAAAGAGGAGTAAATTCTGATAGAGTGTTTAAGTTGGATTGCTGAATCCGAGAACATTTTTTTTTATTAAATTACGTCGAGAATATTGGGGTGTACTGTTTGGAACTAATAAGTTGGGCTATTTGGGCATCAATTTACATATTGACACTTTACCGCTATGAGCCAGCTGTGTAAACGAAAGTACTGTTTAAATCTTTCAACTTAACATTTTGAAAGAATTGTTTAAAACGTGTATTACTGAATCCCCAAAATTGTTAGTAGAATTTCGTTGGTATTTTTTGAATAACGGATGGCTGATTTTTTAAGAACCCAGAAAGTACTTCCAAAACAAAGAAATATAGTTCCCCTGGAGATATGAGGACAAATTACAGAACTTTTGTAAAATTTTAGAAGATTCCTAGGAAAAATTGCTTAATTTCAAAAACAAACTTTTAAAAGCATTCCCCAAAGAAATGGATTTGGCAAGAAACATCAGATGGAGTTTAAAAATGTTCAAATTTTTCAATGGTTTTTTTTAAAGGAATTTATCTGATTTATTTTTAATTGGTAGTGAAGGAATTCCCCCAAGGATAACTTCAGCCAATTCAGCAACAGGAAATTTCAGGATTTTTTGTTGGAATTCTTTATGCAATTAAAGCTGGGGTTTTTCCGAAAATACTTTCTATGGTTCCTCCACATATTTCTTTAAAACTCCTGCTGTTATTCTTTCATGGATTTCATCAAGAATTACTTCACTGAACTCTTACTACAAATTCCCCATTAACTCTTGCTGGAAACTCTGTAGGAATTCTTCATGAATGTAACCTGGGTTTGCTTAGGAATTTCTGCTGGAATCCACCATGAAGTTTTGCTGGGATCACTCAGGCAATAACTACTGAGAATCCTTCAGAAATTCTCAAAGGACTCCTAAGAGCAATTACTGAAAAAAAAATCCCAGCTGGAAATGCTTAAGTAATCCTTGCGAGAATTCTTGGTTAGGGGGCATCCATAAAGTACGTCACGCTTATAGGGGAGGAGGGTGGTGTACTCGAAAGTGTGACAAGCAATGTGTTACGTATAGGAAAACCCCGAACTATGGGGGGGTTCTTGAATTGTAAAATTTAGCGTGACGTACTAAATGGATGCCCCCTTAAATCCTAGTTGGATTTCCTGAATGAATTTTTGCTTGCCTTGGGCAAATCTTGGAGAATTTCATAATGGAATCACAAGAAGGAGATGGGTGGGGATACTTCTGGAGCAATCCCTGCAAGCATTTAAAGAGCAATTCTATCAAGCATTCCTGAAAAATTACAAGAAAAATTCATGCAAAAATCCTTTGCGCATAGGAATTTCTAGGGGATTTTTTAGAGAAAACTGTGGAGGAAATCTTGTAGAAATCCTTGCAACTCAAGCAAAAAATTCCAGAGAATTGCGTCAGGAAATTTCAAGAAGAATAGCGAAATTCATTGCATTGCTTCGATTGGTATTCCGATTGGTTGTCATCCGAAATTTTGCATTCGTAAAAATCGAAACTTTTTAAAATTTTGAATATACATTCAAAAGCAATGGACCGAACACTCGATTGAACGAAAATTCTTGATAGAATTAACGGTTGCTTTTTAGCAGTACATACTTTCCTATGTTGAAACGAAACAGTCTTGCTATATTTCCTTTTATTTTGTTCTTGATTTGTAGTTAACTCTGTAGTTTACTTTCGTTTTGGTCACCGTTGGGTCTTCAGTTTTGAATTCTTGTTGTTGTTTATCATTTATTTATTCATTCAACTTCTTCGAATTTATACTGTTTCTTCTGTACACTTCAATGTTTCATCACTACTTATTATTTGGCTTGCTTTTCTAAATTGCCTGTTCTTCGTTTCCCACTTTAAACACACTCATTTCTATTATTCCATTGACTACTTGCAGCCTGATCATTGGACGTTTCCTCTTTTTTAACAGCTCGTTAGCTTGGCTGCCCACAAACCGGCGACGATGAGCATCATTATAGATGATGACGATTCACACCTTTGTATTGTTACCAAAACCTAAACACTTCGAATCGATTCCCCTTTACACTGTGCAGCACACGTCACCGCTTTATTTATAAAATCCCTCGCAAAGGGTCACTGGAAATCCAATTCCTATCTTCGGCTGACTAGGGCAAGCACACCGGGTCACTCCCGTTTCACGTTCCGTTTCGGCAACCGAAAAAAAATCTTGATTTACTGCTGTAGAGACTGAATCCAAACACCCAAGCACAACCACCAACCACTAGAACAGAGTTCAAAAGAACTGAGACACACCGCGCGCGCTCGTTTGCTTCCAAGAGGTCCTTGGGACTTCAACCGACCAGCCCGACCGAAGGTTCGATTCGAACTGTTCTCAGCTTCAGTCAACCAAGCCAAGTCAAGCCAAGCAGAGGCGACCACTTTGTAGTTTAGTGTTTACTTCCACCTCAGCCAGCCAGCCAGCCATTCAACCAGCGAACGGGTAAGTATAGTCTGTGGTGCGGCTGAATCTCGGTTTCCCAGCTGCTCCGTTCCAGCACCGAACACCGTCTGTTGGAGAGTCTGTCGTTATCAGTTGGTTTCATCGGATGCGACAGTCAGGCAGCCTGTCAGCCAAGCTTTGTTAGTGAATCTAATGATGTTATGCTGGCAGTTTTATGGAGATAGCGCGAAATTGGGTTTTGGCGGGATTTGATGCACATGCGTGGTGGAGTGACTGGAAAGACCATGCTGCTGGTCGGCTCCTCGCGACGACGAAGCCGAGCGAATGGAATATTGTGAATTGCCGAAGGTGAGACTGTAGGGTTGGGCGCCAATTCGTCAAGTTCATCAACATGGTTGCGCGAGAATCAAACTTTTGCTTCCAAAAATTTGTATGTTGTTAAATGCGTACTAACCAGAACATCAAACGATCAAATTTAAATAGAAGATTCAGTTTATGCTTTAAAATTGGGAATTCAATCTTTTTTCTTCGAAATAAATCAAGAAATACAGCGTAACGGGACACCATCGCAAAAAATGACTAATTTTGACTGAGCGCCAAGAAATTTGCTACTTTCTTGAAACAGTTTTCGATGTTTCGAGTACTATTGCTTACGTACTTAATTTCAGTCCAGGGCACCCACGATGGTGCAGAGAACCGAATTGAAAGATTTCCATACTGGGCGATTGCCAGCCATCGCCTTGATCTGTCAGGTCAAATTTCTGTCGACTTGCTTCACTTCGTTGTTGAGGCTTCGCCGTCATGAGCCTCTGGGTCTGCCTCTGCTGCAATGTCCTGCTGGGTTTCAACCAAACGCTTGCATGCAGATTTCGTTTCCGCCCCTACGTAGAGTGTGACCAACCAACCTTAACTTTCGCTTCCGAATTTCTGTCGCTATCGGCTATTGATGACATCGACGATGGAGCTCCACGTTGGAGATTCAATTGTGAGGCCACCATGCATGAACTATATACCGCGGGTATCTATTGATGAAGACCTGCAGCCGTTGAGTGTTCTCCACTGATACACACCAGGTTCCGCTGGCGTATAGCAGCACAGGTTTCACGTTCGAGTTGAAAATTCAGATTTTGGTGCGTCGACTGATCTGATTGTTTTTCCATACATTTCTTAAACTTGCAAAAGCAGCCCTCGCCTTCTTGATCCGCGCATCTGTGTCGATCTTGATGCCGCCATCGGCCGCCATTTGGCTTCCTAGATATTGGAAGCTTTCAACATTCTCCACTGATTGCCCAGCTACTGTAAAGCTGGAAGGGTTGACCGTGTTTACATTCAACGATTTGGTCTTGTTGACGTTGATGGTAAGACCTACCGCCAAGGAGTGATTGGCAAGATCATCGAGCTTGCTCTGCATATCAGAGCGCCGTTGAGCTAGGAGAGCAACGTCATCAGCCAGTTCGAAGTCATTTAGGTGCTCGATGTTAATGGGCTGCCACAGCAATCCACGATTTGGTTCACGATCAATCGCACCTACCAGGATCTCGTCGATTACGATGAGGAACAGTAGCGGTGATAGTATACATCCTTGCCTCACTCCAGAAACGACCCGGATGGGATCGAACGAAACACCGTTGTGCAGTACTCTGCACGAAAATGCCCTGTACTGTGCTTCAATGAGGCCGATGATTTTCTCAGGGAGACCCTTGCGCCTGAGGACTTCCCACATGTTTCCGTGACATTCGAAAGCTTTTTCGTTATCAATGAACACCAGGTAGAGAGACACGAGTGGGACGGTTTTCTCGAGGTCCGTTCAGCTGCTTGGTTTCGCCGATGATATTGATATTATTGCTCGTAAATTTGAGACGATGGCGGAAACGTACATCCGACTAAAGAGTGAAGCCAGGCGAATCGGATTAGTCATTAATGTGTTGAAGACAAAGTACATGATGGCAAAGGGCTCCAGGGAGGAATCACCGCGCCCGCCACCCCGAATTCATATCGATGGTGATGAAATCGAGGCGGTTGAAGAATTCGTGTACTTGGGCTCACTGGTGACCGACGACAACGACACCAGCAGAGAAATTCAGAGGCGCATTGTGGCAGGAAATCGTGCCTACTTTGGACTCCGCAGAACTCTACGATCGAATAAAGTTCGCCGTAACACGAAGTTAACCATCTACAAAACGTTGATTAGACCGGTCGTCCTCTATGGGCACGAAACATGGACCCTACGTGCAGAGGACCAACGCGCCCTTGGAGTTTTCGAACGGAAGGTGTTGCGTACCATCTACGGCGGAGTGCAGATGGAAGACGGGACTTGGAGAAGGCGAATGAACCACGAGCTTCATCAGCTGCTGGGAGAACCAACCATCGTCCATACCGCGAAAATCGGGAGGCTACGGTGGGCGGGTCACGTCATCAGAATGTCGGATAGCAACCCGACTAAAATGGTTCTCGAGAGTCATCCGACCGGTACAAGAAGACGTGGAGTGCAGCGAGCTAGGTGGGTCGACCAAGTGGAGGACGATCTGCGGACCCTACGCAGAGTGCGGAACTGGATGGAGGCAAACAGCCATGGACCGAGTGGAATGGAGGCGGCTACTATGCACAGCAGAGGCCACCCCGGCCTTAGCCTGACCGGTAAGGTAAGTAAGGTAGAGAGACTCTTGGAATTCATTGATTTTCTCCAGGATGATACGAAGCGTGACAATATGGTCCACACAGGATCGTCCGGCACGGAATCCTGCTTGCTGCTGTCGGAGAGTTGCGCCAATCTTCTCCTGTATCCGATTAAGAATTACTTTGCAGAGGACTTTGAGAACGATACACGGTAACATTATGCCCCACCAATTATCGCATACAGTCAGATCACCCTTTTTGGGTATCTTTACTAAGACGCCTGGCATCAAGTCGGCCGGATATTTCGCGGTTTCCCTTATATTGCAGAAAAATTGATGCAGTAGCTGTGCGGATACTACGGGGTCAGCTTTGAGCATCTCAGCTGATATGCGATCGACCCTGGGGCTCTGTTAGATTTCATGCCATGGATGGCTGTTTCTACCTTCTGCTCTGATGCAGCTTCGGTGTTGACACGGGTAATGCGTCGAATCCTTGGCGGATCATGCTGAGGTGTTGATGGCGTGACCGTCACTTGGCAAAAGTTTCCATAGTGCTCGAACCAGTGTTTCAACTAGTCAGCCGGGTCGATCAGTAACTGTCCAGACGTGTCTTTCACGGGCATCGTAGCATTCATCTTAATCCCACTAAAGCGACGTGAGACATCGTAGAGGAGACGGATGTCGCCTGTGTTTGCAGCTATCTCGCCTTCGTCGGCTAGGGAGTCCACCCACCCTCTTTCGTCCCGTCTACATGAACGTTTCAATTCTTTCTCGAGAGCCGAATAGCGCTGACCGGCTTTGGCTCTTCGTGTTTTCGCTCGCTCTATCGCGACTTTGGCGTTCCTTCTCTCCTCTATCTTCCTCCAGGTATCATCTGTGATCCACTGCTTTCTCCGGTTACGTAGCTCACCCTAATTATTCTCGCTGGTGGCGATGAAGGCGTTCTTGGTGGCCCTCTTTTGATCTTCTACGCTTCCACCTGCTGGAATATCCACAGCACGGTTCTCTAGCTCCTCGACAAAGGACATCTTCACCGCAGCGTCTTCCAATCGGCGTGTGCTGAACCGGCGCCCGATGTTTTCCTTCTGTCGATGGATCCTAGCAATGCTCAGCCGGATCTCGCCTATTAGGAGATGATGGTCGGACGCACTGTCGGCGCTACTTTCCGCACGTCAAGAAGGTTCCGTCTCCATTTTCGGCTGATGCAGATGTGGTCGATTTGATTTTCCATGACACCATCACGGCATCACGGGAAACCTATGTCACTTTGTGCACTGGTCGATGAGGAAAGAGCGATCCCCCAATCACCATGGCATTTTTGCCATATAATTCTTCAAACAGCTCTCAGTTTTCGCTAATTTCTCCGAGACCATGGCGTCCCATGACGTGCTCTTAGTCCGAGTTGTCAAAACCAACCTTCGCGATGAAGTCCCCCATGAGGATCTTGATATCACCTTTCGGAATCTCGTCCACGACAGCATTCAGTTAACTTTAAAAGTTCTCTTTATCTTGCAATTCGGCAGCATCTGGTTGGCGCGTAACATTGGATCATGGTAAGGTTTCGAACCCGTGTTCTGAATCTGGCTACAATTATCTTCTCTTTAATAGGTTCCCACTTCATGAGCGCAGCGTGAGCGTGAGCACTGAACAGGAAACCAACTCCACGGTGGCGAGGAGCGTGTTCACCTCCTCGTAGGCCAGAGTATAGCAGCATTTGACCCGACGCCATTCTGTGTTCTCCAAAGTTCGGCCAACGGACTTCTCTCAGTCCTAGGATCTCAAGCTTCATACCGACTTTATACCGGTTGTTCGAGCCCGTATGAAGTTGATTATCAATATTAACTTCTTTTCTCGATCAGCCTAGATAGCTGTGTAGTGTCGGTAGCTACACGCAAAAAAATCCGTTCCGATATACGAGCACTCTCAGTCACGGCAACGGGAACAAACGGGAACTATGCATAGCAACGATAACAACAATAAGAAATGTACACCGTGAACTAGATTTCACGTTTTCTAGAACGCCCATATTGACAGCTGGAACTAGTTCCAGTTCACGGTGTATATTTGCTTGTTCTCATATTTGCGTTTGTTTGTTCACGTTTATCAGAACGGATTTCTGAGCGTGTATTGTCTCAATTGGCTTAGAATAACACTACGGACTGCCTGGTCCGGTGGTAAAAATCCACCAACAGGTGACCCCTAATTTATGGTGTGATGCGGCTTTATTCTTACCGTGCCTATGAATGAATGGCTAGCGGGTCTAATAAAAACCTAACCGCTAACGGAGCCTGTGGAATACCAGGGCGCCCTCCACAGTATGTTGCCCTTACTGCGCTAACCGGAGCAATAGTGCAATGGACCTGTTTCTCCGAGACAATCAGCGGCCCTTTTTTAGTCTCCCTTGAGGCTAAATAAGGGCGGGATTATGAAGATGTTATTAATTAGTTTAAATGTTCACCTATATGGTTTCGCATTATGTGATTTACACAGCGTATTTTATTGCTGTTGTTCTTTGTTGTGCTGTTATTGTGAAGAGTTTAATCTTACCTAGTTTGGGTAGTGGCTACGGTTAGAATAGCTCAGATCAATCTTCAAAAAGTTGCTACACTCATCTCTGAACTAACCACTAGAGATGTATGTGCTATCACAATCGATGTATCTGTTGGAAACCTCAACAGGAAATACGTCTATTGTTCGTTTTATTTACCGCATGATGAACCATCCCCTACGGATGCTTTCAAGCAAGTTATCGCATACTGCACTCCAAAAGGCCTTCCGCTAACTGTTGGCAACAGACGACGTTCGGCTGGATCGGAGGCATTCAGGACGGCTCGCAAGGCCTACAAGAAAGCTCTTCGGTCTGCTGAACGATCCGGCTGGAAAACAACCTTTGTACAAATGTTTCCAGTTTGAGTGAAGTCAGTCGTTTGAACAAAATCCTTGCAAAATCTAAGGATTTTCAAGTGAACGAACTTCGTTTGCCAAATGGTGATTTCACTTCCTCTGATGAGGAAGTTTTGGAATGTTTATTCAGTACACACTTCTCCGGATGTGTGGATATTACATCTTCGGATGAACCTGATGTTTTTGTTGCAGTTATGACTCTCTGGCTTCGGCTCGGAGTATCATAACTGTATAATCGATTGAGTGGGCACTAAATACCTTTACTCGATTCAATTCTCCTGGGACAGATGGGATATATCCTATTTTGCTTCAGAAGGGATTTGATCATTTCAAACATGTTTTGAAAAACTACTTGTTTGCAGTTTTGCTACAGGGTATTGTAAGACACAATCAAACAACGGTGTTATCTTCTCCAAAGTTTATTCCAGAATGATCAGTAGTTCGGTGGTCATTGTCATTCATCTTAGTCAATGCCTACATTGATTTAACTTACACTAAGGCCTACTACAGGTATATTCCCAAATCCCGGCGGGATACATTACTGTAAAGTTTATTCCGAAAGTGGGTCGTGCGTCGTATGAAGAAGCAAAGAGTTTCAGACCTATCAGTTTGACCTCTTTTCTTCTGAAATGCTTAGAACGCATTGTCGACCATCACATCCGTGATGTTCATCTGGCCAATGTGCCTCTTCATGTGAACCAATATGCTTACGCTTACCAATCTGGAAAGTCCACTGTGACTCTTTTACACAAAGTTGTTTACTATATCGAGAAGGCATTCGCTTAAAAGCAATCTTGTTTCGGTGTATTCTTAGATATCGAGGGTGCCTTTGACAACGTGCCTTTCGATGCCATATTGGAAGCCGCACGGGGTCATGGTATATCAACAATGATTTCCAATTGGATTCACCACACTGAAAAAATATTTTGTTGCATTGTACGAAATCGCTCGTCCGGTTTACGAATGCCATTCGTTGTTTTATGCAACGAAAAGATTCGTAGTGTGCCTGAGTTCGTTTCGTAAAAAAGATCACTCCGACACAATAACACAGATTTTTTCTGTCTCTTTTTTGTCGGACCGACATAAATCATGTTGAAAAAAAAAATAGCACGCGTGTATCAGCATGAATTTTAACAGGCTTCGAACACATATCTTCTGATTGATACCTACCAGTGCTAGACATCCATCTATAGGCGCTTGTTGAAACCGTTCGGAAACAACCAGTACGCTTTCTACTCTGATTCATTTTATAAATAACTTTTACTTCCAACTGAGAGCATGCTTCCTTTGCCCTGGGCTTGGATTATATCTTCCAGGAAGCTTTGATTTCAGGCATGTGGTCGATGGCCTTTGCAGTAATGATTAGAATAGCTGAATGTATAATCAATGGCAAACAATTCTGTAAGAATCAGATCTCCAAGTCATCTGATATAGTTATACTGATCATGACGCTGCATAGCATATCGAACATTTGTCGAAGTCATTTATGTGCCGGGAAAATATAATTCCAAGTTGGAGAGAATATTACAAACTGAGGGAGGGTAATAGGCCCAGTCAGACCCCTGAATGGGCAATGTGGGTTAGTTTATGGGAATGCCATTGAAGGTTTGTAATATTCTCCGAGGCTTTCGAAATCCAACAGGGCGCGTCCCCGGGTTGCGGATAGGGGGAAAAGGGAGATTTTTCACATTTGTACTGTAATCAGCCAATGTGGTATTATCTCCTATGGTGTTGTAGTGCGAATGAATGATCTCATTCTATGGGAATTCGAACCTTGTAATGTATTGTTTATCAACTTCAATTTTCTAAGCTTGATAAGGTTTTGAAGACAAACATGAGATGAGAGAATTGCCTAATAGGAAAGTCACATCAGCAAAGCTTTTACATATGCAAATGCTATCCATGGGGTCATGTCTAGCATTTAATATGTATGGCAATGACTGATTCTTACCTAGCAGGGGTACTACAAGACCACGCGGACAATTCGATTAAAGGCTTAATTGGGGATAATATATTTTCCAGAACTGAAGGGACATTTTTTCCGGGGTGACTGGCGAGTCGGAGAGGGTAGAAGTTTCCGTTTGTTATAATTGACAAAATAAACAATCGGGCGCTTTTTCTTTCTATGACTTGCTTGGTATTTTGTGGATTATTGTTTTTTGGTTTTGGAAGGTATGCGATTCACTATTGAGCCTTAAAATTATTTTGCATCTGAATAGCATTGATATCGTCAAGTCTGCACCAACACCCTAATCCCACACCAAAATACCCTTTTCCTATCCCATGGCGTTTATGTGGTCAGCAAAGACTATTCAGCCATTACCCCTCCTTATCATCGGCTTTGGACTGACTTGCGCTCTCATTGCCCCACCAAATGCTGCAAAATGAAAATGAAAAAATGAAAAATATTGTTATGCATCTGTTTGTGCACATTTGTTGTTACCCATCTTTCGTGTATTTACTCAACTAGCACTGTAAAGTTCGTCACTTCGAGTGTCGGCCTAAATTCTTAATATTCATTTCATTAAAACTACTATTGTTGTACAGTCCACATATTTGATATTGCCACGATGGGAGAGCACGTTGAGCACCAGTTTGTCCACATCTGCTAGAGCTTTTTCCTGGGGTAGGGTCTAGTTTGCAGGTTTAGCGGGGGCCTACCACAATTTGGGAGTGTGAGGGGGGGGGACTCTGCATTGAACTCACTACTGATCAATGGCGTGGGGTATCTAGAAGACAATTGACGATAAGATTGGAAAAAAGCTTGCAGTTGGGACTAGACTAAAATAGTGGCCGATAGAAAACAACGCGCTAGACAGCATTATTATTCATTTGTTTTTTAATATTTACCCATAGGCTTTTCGTTGGTTGACAGTATAGTATTTAGCTGTGTACGAAGATACGGATTAGTTGGTGTACAGATGACAGGGTTCTCACGGGAAGTGCTTCAAGCGAGGCTTACATAACAACTGACAATAAAGAAACCTATTTTCCTTGACTTTCTACGCAATGGACATCTGACCGAACACACGTGTTTTCGTTAATCTCCTAGGCATTATTAAGACATGACTTATGTGCATGACGGAATAACTAGCAGGACACAGTTCCGGACGTCTTTTTTTAACAACGATATTCAGCATGTTTCCAATAAAACTACACTTCAATAAAGCAAAGACTAAAGCTGCTATGATAGAACAGATCAGAATGACTTAATTGACTTATTGACTACATATTGGAGATCTACTTCGAATAACTAACAAACTGACAAGAACCTAACTAAATACATGGACCATACTACAAAAAAAAAACAATTGACAAAAAGAAAAAAGGGGAAACTTTTATTAAAACTATATTTGTTCAACGCAGGCCAAAACAGTGTCGACTTGGGCCACGATATGCCTGCGTACTTCTGTGTGTTGAAACAAAAATAGAGGCTCATAGAAGCAAACGTAGGGAAAGGGTGCGGTGTTAGAACATAAGCACAGTGTGCTACCGCCGTAATCACTATGAAAAAAAAAAAAAAACTGAGAGCATGCTTCCTTTCCTCTTCTCGCACACGCACCGTCATATGCACATGAAAACAGGTTGCTTTGTTGTCTCTGCGCTCCATTAAAACATCAGTGATGACTGCCTAACTTTGTTGCATTCTACGAAGCGAAATTTTCTTCTTACGCATGGTTAGTAAAAAACGTTTGACATTTGTTTGTTTTAATTCATTCTACAAAGCGGGAGCTAAAATCTACGAATGAGCAAGCTTAGCGTCTGTCGGATTCGTAATTTCGTACATGATACAACTCCATTTGTACTGTTTCAGCGTGGTGGTACGAATGGACTGTACATGTTACGCAAATTGCTTTCAATTTACGAAAACTGCTTTTACGAAGCATATTCGTTGAGCTTTTACGAAAGTATTTTATCAGTGCAAATGCTCAAAAACCGACACCTCTTCTCGACATTGCGTCAAGCGGCGATTAGGAAATTGAGTGTTTGTGGTTGCCCCCAAGGGGGAGTCTTATCACCACTTCTTGTGGAATCTCGTAGCAGATACACTATTGAGGCAACTCAATAATAGCGGTTTTTCTACTTATGGTTTTGCCGACGACTACCTAACATTGTTAGTCGGTATGTGCATCAGCACCCTTTTCGACCTGATGCAAAACGCTCTTCAGGTAGTTGAGGGCTGGTGTCGCAGATATGGTCTTACTCACTTGGAAGACACTGCACCGTTTTTCAGGCCGAAATCTTTGCTGTTATGTGCTGAGTGCAATCAGCACTTCAGGAGCACGTAATGGGAAAAGTAATATACTTCTGTTCAGATAGCCAGGCTGCTATTAAAGCACTTGCTTCGGCCAACTCCAGGTCGAAGATGGTTATCGCTTGTCGAACTCAAATCGAGGAGCTGAATTCAGCAAACGCTGTTTACCTTGTATGGGTACCTGGCCATTCTCCCATCGCTGGAAATGAATTGGCTGATGAGCTAACTCGCACTGCAGTATTCCATGACTTCATTGGCCTTGAGCCAGCTATTGCGGTATCGAAGTGTTGGGTAATTCAGATTCACATCTGGGCTGCCACTCAACACAAGCAATACTGGAATAGTTTGGAGTCATGTCGTCAAACAAAATTGTACTGTACGGAGCCATCTCTACGGGTGGCGAAGTATCTAACAAATCTGTCTAAGCATAATTGCAGCATGCTGGTCAAAGCGTTGACTGGCCACTGCCGACCCAGCTATCACATGGCGAATATTCAGCAAGCTGATTCATTTGCATGTGATAGCTGTGAATCCGATTATGGAACTCCGTATCATTTGATATGTAACTGTCCAGTTTTTGCGCAACTGCGTTTCCGAGTATTCGGAAAACACTTATTAAGTGAAACTGACTTCAGAAATCTGATCTTCAGGACATTCTGCTGTTCTTGACCCGCTGTGGTAAAGAGCTATAGGCTTTCTTTACGCTTTATGCGATATCACAGTGCCCTTTTCAGTGCGCTGTTTGAACCCATTGTGGTACGCTTATGCGATATTACAGTGTCCTTTTCAGGACGCCATGTGAACCCATTGGGGTACGCTTTTGCCTGTATGAAGACCCTATTCCTTTACCTGTCCTTTTCCCTGTCCCATCTTTTTTTATTTCCCTTCTCCGTCAGGTAAATGATGAATAGGCTCGTGTTTATGGCGATGGCACAAATTTCCCAAATGGAGGAGAACGTGCCTCTGTAGCCGACCTACTGATGCCTGATACCTGAAATCCACGGTGACGAGGAGCGTGTTCACCTCCTCGTAGACCAGAGTATAGCAGAATTTGACCCGACGCCAATCTGTGTTCTCCAAAGTTCGGCCAACGGACTTCTCTCAGTCCTAGGATCTCAAGCTTCATACGGCATGCCTCAATGGCTAGTTGTGTCTGTGAAAGCATGAGGTAGGAACTTGCGAGGACCAGAGCTACACTGTGGTGCATAATTGATCGGACAAACGCCGATTTTCATACAAAATGGCCAAGTTTGAGATGCTGTAACTTTAGTTTGCGTTGATGGATTGAGCTCAATTTTTGACACGGAACTACTTATATGCTGAATTTTACGTATACAAGGTACAAAATGTTTTCGTTCACAGGTCTGGGCGCGGCAAGGTGTTGAAAAAATTGCAAAAGTGATCGGACAGCGGCACGCGTGTAAATCAAAGGGGTACCGCTGTCCGATCACTTTTGCAATATTTTCAACGCCTTGCCACGCCCAGACCTGTGAACGAAAACATTTTATACTTTGTATACACAAAATTCAGCATATTCGTAGTTCCGTGTCAAAAATTGAGCTCAATCCACCAAAGCAAACTATAGTTACAGCATCTCAAACTTGGCCATTTTGTATGAAAATCGGCGTTTGTCCGATCAATTATGCACCACAGTGTATGTTGGACGCTCTTCTTTTCGACTCACGATTTTGCAACGCAACGCAAGGGCGCCGCCTACAAAAGTCTGGCAGAAGAGGTCCTTGGCGAAGGGGTCGAGGTGAGGGATCTTACAGCGGACGCGACTGTGAAGGTGAAGAGCCTAGATGAGATCACCGAAGCGGAAGAGCTCGTCATGGCACTGCGGCAACAGTGTGAGGTTCAGGTGGGTACAGCAGCCGTTCGGCTACGGATGGACCGGGAAGGGACACAGGTGGCCTTGGTACAGCTACGTGTGGTGGGCGTTAACAAGTCCATTGGAATAGGAAAGCTCAAGATGGGCTGGTCAGAATGCCAACTAACCTTGCACAAGCCACCCCAGGTTTGCTTCAGGTGACTGGAACCATGACACAAGTCACAGGACTGCAAAGGCCCTAACAGAAGCAAGCTGTATAGGCGATGAGGCGGCGAAGCCTATAAGGCACAAGGCTGCACGAGTTCACCCATGTGCTTGATTTGTTCCGGGAAATCAAACAACAGGCACCCAACGGGTGGGCCAAGGTACATGGCCTTCAAGAAAGCCGTAGTGAACAAATCATATTACAGGTAGCGCAGCTAAATTTGTACCACTGTGACGTAGTTCAGCAACTGCTTTTTCAGACGGTTTCTGAGTGAGGGACAGATATAGCCATCATAGCGGACCTATATCGGGTACCCGCCGGCAACGACAATTGGGTCGCAGATGGGTCCAGATAAGTGGCGGCTATATGGACGACGGCTAACCACCCCGTCAAGGAGTTGATGACTACTACCTATGAGGGCATCGTAGTCGGCAAAGTTATCGGGGTCTTCTTCTGTCGCTGTTATGCGCCTCCGCAGGGGCCGATCGAGCAGTTCACGTAAATGCTGGACCACATAACGACCGTGCTAACAGGGCGAAGGCCGGTGGTAATTGCGGGTGACTTTAATGCCTGGGCCGTGGAATGGGAAGTCGTTTCCCAAACTGTCAGATCATGCTAGAAACATTGGTCATCTTAGATGTCGACCTGGCTAACGTCGGTACCAATCCAGACAACCAAGAGTCGCATAAGAATGCACACTGTACATCGTATAAAGTATTATTTTAAGTCAGTGTCACATATATGTACAGCGGACGGACAATATTCATCGCTTATGATGATATTTTTTGAACTTGTCGAAAATGTCATGTAAGAATACAAATCAACTTTTATTTGGTAAGAGTACATCGTAGTAGATGACATTCAAACGTTTTGTTACGATGAACTTTAATTTTTCCTTAAATCGTGCGAGTAAACTCGCAAAGTGTCAAATGAATTCGCATAACTGCGTACTGCGATGATTATACGATTTCTCTTGGTACTTTTCTTATTGTGTCTGTTTAACTCGCATTGGTGTTTGGATGAAATCGCATAAAAGTACAAATAAGTTCGTTAAAGTGTGCATACAAACTCGCATAAGCTAGAAGCGTTTATGTTGGCATAACGCGATTTTATATGTGATAACAATGAAAGAGTTGCTGTTGGACAGTGGATGCAGTGCCAAAATGCTACAAGAAGGTGAACAGTCGTAATTATGGTTACAAAGCCATCATTATTTGTGTTGTTGGCTTGATAATCAACAATGGGAGGTGTAGTGAAAACTGTGCGGGAAATGGTGCCTCGTCGTTTTTAACTCCAGATAGTCTGTCAAACACGCACAGCGCAGGTGAACTGAGTGCATTTCAACAAACACTAAGGTAGAATATCATGATAAATTATCAGCTTATTTCATAAGCAGCGTTTGGTGTTCAGTGTGAAGTGTGACTTAACAATCCAAAGGTCATTAATTCGATATCGAGCTGACAAGAATTGTTTTTTTTTCGAATATTATTAAGTCGCATAAGATGCTGAATTACTTCGCTATAGTGCTCACGGTACATCGCATAAAACATCGCTTTAACCCTTTGGAGCCGGAGGGGTCATATATGACCCCGGCGATGAAACCGAGCATAACAAACGTGTTCGACACCAGCGAGGTTGCGTCGACAGCGGCGAAAAAATTGGCTCCAAAAGGTTAAGTCATATAGCGTTATTATTGTTCTGTCATTGTATGTAAAGCGCCTCCACTTTTGTACGCATAAGGCACTTTTACTGCATCTTATGCGATGTAACTTTAACGCAGAAAAGTACGTATAACATGAACATAAACTTCATTATACGTGTAAATTGGTTGTCTGGAAAGTGTACCTACAGTCGAAACAGAGCGGAGTCAATTATAGACGTGACCTTTTGTAGTCCTGGCTTAACAAGTAGTTCGAACTGGAGAGTAGGTGATAGCTCCACTCACAGCGACCACCTGACGGTTCGCTACAGTATCGACTACAACAACAGCAGGCAGTGAGTAGAAGACGAGGCGGCTAGGCCAAGACCAAGCCCTCGCAGATGGAAGACATCATACTTCAAAGAGGGGTATTTACTAAAGCGCTCCGCCGTGAGCGAAATCTACTTGGTTTAGACGGCAACAAGCTGGTAGCGGTGCTCCCGCGTGCGTGCGTTGTGACCATGCCTAAGCAAGTCCACCCTAGAAATGGGAGACATCCGACATACTGGTGGACTCGATTGCGGACCTACGCCGCGCCTGCCTATGGGCTAGGCGGCGGATGCAGCGAGCACGATCTGAGGAAGAGCGAAACGAATGGCGGACGTCGTCGCTCCAAAAGCCCCGGTGAAGACCGAGATAAGGGCAAACAAAGCAAGGGGTCTCTGTCAGGCCTCTTTTCGTAGGAAATCCGGAGACTGGGGCTGACGATGAGGAGAGGGTCACCGATGTGGAACTTACGGGATAGCAAAGCCTGTCAACGTAGGTAACCCGATCAGAAAGACATAACAAAATTATAACCGATTGAGTTATTTATTTCATAGATTTTTCATAACAGATTGAGTTATAAAAATCGCCGGTTAGGTGTTAAAATAACAAAAATTATAACTGAAATTGCTCTAGCCAAAACATAATTATAACAGGTGTTGATACAATTTTAACAAATTTATAACAAAGTGAGATATAAAAAATATTGGAATGATCAATAAATTATAACACATTTTGTTATAAATTAGATATAAATATATTGGGTAAAAATTAAGTTGGGTAAAATTTAACTCATTTTTTGGGTAATTTTTATTAAGAGTGTTATTTATTTTAAGCGCAAAGTTTTTTGTATAAAAAAACTTGCCCCACGTAGTATATAAAAAACCCACACCCAGACGGGAATCGAACCAAGGACGTCAACCTTCACCTGCAATCCAGCGCCTTTATCAATGAGGCCATTGCAGCACTTGAAGTGAAGGGCGGTATATGATCAAGTGGTTCTTCGTTTTGGCGGCTGGTCTATAAATAGATTTATTTGTCCAACGTACAGGGGAGAGAAAATATGACGTCACATAAAAGTGTTCTTGATACATTTTATCGCAATTACGTCATCTTAGGATATAATAACAAAAGTGGATATAATTTAGTTATAATTGTAACTCAAGAATTTGCTCTGCATTTTGGCATGCTTTACCTCATGATTCAGACCAGAAATAAATGTCGTATCTTCATCAAAGTTGTAGAGATAGTTAATGGCTCTTAAACAGTGGAAAGAGTGGCATACAATTTCACCTTCTCTTGGTGCTTGCGAGCAAATAAATTAGAACATTTTGACATATGTTATTAAATAATTATCTAATGTTCCTCACCATCAAGGAGCTTCTTGCCTATGGCAAAGTTATGCAGTAGTCTGGTGGTTAGAAATTTCGCTGCTTTGTGGCGTTCGTGTGCATTTCTGTGAGATTGTCAGATTTAGATGGCTTGTGAATTAAAAAATAAAGTATTTAATGCACAATTTTAACATTACATGGTACAAGAATTGACATACTGATGCAATTCTGTGGCGTTTGCTTTGCCTCGTGACCTCATATAATGTTTTCATTTTCAGCAAAAAAGAGTTTAAACAAGAAATTCTTCCACTAGTTGAAAACACCTGTTCGGCATTTGCTTCGGCATTTGCTTAAGATGCATGACGATGTCCATATCGGTAAAAAAGAAATAGCCTTCTGCTATTGGTTGCTTTTCCAAAAACTTTTAATAGAGTTTCTTATTTTGAACTACTGCACAGGTTATCACATCTATTTGATTTCAGTTGAGATTCTGTTTTATTGAGTAAATCCTATTTGAATAACCGCTTTCAAATTGTGGAAGTTAAAGGAAATCATTGAAGCCTGATCGGTACTCTATCGGGAGAGCTACAAGGATCGGTTTCAGGACCATTGATGTTAGCCTTATTTATCAACAGCCTTCTTTCATCTTTGAATGTATGTAATACCCACACCACATGTTTGCAGATCATAGGAAGCTGTATTTCTACTGAATTAATATGGACGTTAATTGCATGGCAATGAAACGTGTCTCAACTAGAAATAAATTTCATAGCTCCACAAATAATTTGTAATCAATCAATTCTTAAAAAACTAAGGTGATTTTCATTTGCAGACGACAAATTGATCCAGTTGTATCATGTTAATTCAATAACAATAATAAAACTTCTAATTTCAGAATAAAAACTTTCATAGAGTACAGTGAATATATTTTCATAGCAAAGACTTTTGTTTTAATCGAAAAAACTGCTTTCAAATATTTGATGATGACGATGATTTCAATCACGATTTTTTTGTTGTTTTTACTAATGTGTATTTTAACACTAAGCTAATTCTACACTTTAATGACGAATTGTTCAACGTTAACCAGCCGCAGTTTATCGCGGAAACATTGCGCCCGTTTGATTTGTACAAGGCGGCTGATTATACGTGACAGCTCCCACCCGGCGGCTGCAAAAACAGTTTTAGACAAGGTGCACACCGTGTACAAACCATAGGTGCGCGGTCTAGCGCGATTTAATACTGCGCGTTTCGAACGCAGCTGGCTGAGAATCCAAGATTAACGCGGCAATATCTACCTGGGCTTTCTTAAAGGTTTAGATCATGATTCAAACATGTCAAAAATACTACATTAGTTTATTTAAGGTTTGAATTTCAATTTGTGTTAGTGAATTTGAACCTAGATAATCAAGAAATCGATTTTGAACTTCCAATAAGGGATAATCCTCAATCTACAAGTATGTCAATAAATAAATTTAATGAGTAACCTGAATTTTCTTAAAGGTCTGGATCATGATTCAAACTTGTCAAAAATCCTGTATTTTACAAGCACAGTAGCACCACACAGCGGCGTAACTGCGTACCAAACACCACTTGTAAAATGTTCATTTGATATAAACTGCATTTTCAAAATTATAACTGAGTTTGTTATAATGTTCATATAAAGATGATCAAAATGAATTTATTTGTATTATAACTGACTTTGTTATAGTTCTGATGTAATTAAATCTGGGTTTCAAATCCTTTTTGTCAAATATATCTAAATATAACAAACGTTGATATATCTATCAACCGCTGATATAAATTTGTTTCATTTTTGTTATGCCTTTCTGATCGGGATAAATCTCATTATTCTGCTGTCCTAGGAAGTTCGGATCATCACTCACCAGCGAAGTTGTCGAGAAGTCCTAGGCTCTCAATTGGAAAATGTTATATGTAATTGAACTGCGGCGTTTACATTTGTTTACAGGATTTTGTACATGTCTTACAGGTTGAATGTTTATTATGGATGGCCACGGAGTACTTTCAGGGAATATTTCTAGGGATATTAAAAGTATTTCTCTTGTAGGTCTTCTAGGGAGCTCACTAGAAGTTCTTCCAGAGATCTCTCCGAGAGTTTCCATAAGAAATTCCTCCACGTATTCTTCCGGGTAATCTTCTAAGGAATTCTTCAACAATTCCTCCATGACATTTTCCATGACCTCCTCTTTGAATTCTTCAAAGAACTTTGCCCCATGGATTTGTTGGAAGATTAGTTCATGTACATGTTGAGATCCCAAGTAAACCACTCCTACGATTTCTGATGATAGAGCACGAAAACACATTCCAATTCACCAATTATATTTGGAGCTCTCGGAGTTCTCAACAAAAGGACAAACGTCTTGAGATCCCGCTTCAACTGTGCATCAGAACTTCATTATTTTGTTCTTGCTCACTTTTAATAAGTTTAAAATAAGAAGCTCAGGTGCGCTGATTTTGTTTACGAAGAGATTTGTGCGCTCGAAATCGTGAGTAGGTCCCAAAGTCGGCCATTGTGGCGGCCATTTTGGGATTGTAACAAGTTCGTCCTTAAACTACTAATTGAGTACAGTATACAGATCATTCGTCATAGGGGTTTCCCGCAAGGTTTAACTTAAGTTTTAAATCCAACATACATTTCGTCCCTTAAGAATTTCTTCAGAGAATCCAAAAGGAAGATTCTTTAAAACATTCTTAGCAAATTACTTCAGCCTATGCATCAAAAATTCCTTAAAGGATTTTCCATCAGGGAAAATCCATCAGAAATTCTGAAGGATCTCAGTAATTGAATAAGTTCTAGTTTTAAAGTTAAACTTTTCAATCCAATTCCAATTTCTTAGAAATTTCTTAGTATGTGGTCACTCAGTCTCTGTTGTAAATATCACTACAATTAACTACAGCTTTTTCCGCATATATAATATGTGTATGCATATCTGCCGATCGAAATAGTTATGAACTACCAAATGAAGTGTAGTTGTTTTGTTAAAGTTAATAAAATATTCAGTTCAACAGCGAAACGAAGTGTTTTGATATCTCTTTGGATTTCCTGAACGCTCTGTGTTCGAAAACAAATTACTTCAAGTATTTATCAAAAGTTTTCTTTACAAATTTTATCGACAATTACACCAATGACTTATTATGGAAATGCTTTTTTCTATCCTTTTAAAAATTCATTCATAAATTCCTCCAAGGGAATATTTCTGCAAGAGTTCGCGTTGGATATTCCTACCGAAACATTCACCACTTAAGTGCCATAATACTACTGAACAACTTTGCAGAAGGAATATCATTAATTAATAATAATGAAATAAAACATGCCAGAAAACGTTTTAAACATTTAAATAAACGCTGGCGCAACTAGTGCTTAGTTTCACACTTTTCACTATGTGAAAGTCATTAGCTATCTGTTCAACTTAGTTAATAACACGAAGATATAATTGCTATCAACTGTATTAAAAACAGTTTCGTGTGACGTCCATTCTCGTAGGTACAGCGATGTGGGCTCCAGCTCCGAAGTAGTGAACGCTCGCTCTAGTGCACAACGAGCGCACACGACATTAAAGCTGAGGGACTAAATGGGCTGTAGTAACGTGCATGGTGACGTCATAACTGGGTATGGTGACGTCATACTTTCCCTCTCCTGTATGTTGGATCAGCGAGTCTATTTATAGAGGAGCTACCAATATGAAGAACCATTTCAGCATATATCGCCCCTCACTTCAAGTGCTGTGATGGCCTCACTGGTAAAAACGACGAGCTCCTGTTCTAGGTTCTAGCCGTCGTAGGTTCGAATCCCTGGGTTTTATGTATACTATGTGGAGAAGTTTTTTGATGCCAGTAACTTTTTTACAAAAAATAAAATTTCACTCTAAAAATTGATACCCCAAAAATGAGTTAATTTTTACACTACTTGCTTTTTACCCAATATATTTATAACTGCTTTATAACAACATGTGATATAATTTGATTGATTTTTTGTATCTCATTTTGTTATAAACTTGTTATAATTGTATCAAGACCTGTTATAATTATGTTATGACTAGAGCAATTTTAGTTATAATTTTTGTTATTTTAACACCTAACCGGCGAATTTTATAACTCATACTGTTATGAAAAATCTTTGAAATAAATAACTTAATCGGTTATAATTTTGTTATGCCTTTCTGATCGGGATCATATCAAACAGCTCATAGTAGTGAAATTTTGCATACAATTTTACACCATTCGTGAATTTCAAGAACAACTTACGAACTGTGCAGGTGATCTGGATCATGATAAGAAACATTTAAAATTACCCAATATCATCACGTAATGGTGGAGTTGCTTACCTCATTTTCCACCTTTCAAAGTCATAAGCTTTCTGTACAAATTTGATGAAGACATGAGCTTTTTTGATAGTTCATATAATAAAGGATATCAACAATTGTGTATTTTCTAAGCACAATGGCGCCATACAGCGGTTAATTTACGCACTAAACACTACCAAAAAATATCGATTAGTTACGCATTCCATTTTAAAAATTATTACTGAGTTTGTTATAATGTTGATGTAATGATGATCAAATCACATATTCATTTATTGTAACTGACTTTGTTAGAACCTTGAAATAATACAAACTAGTTTTCGTACCGATTCCAACAAATATATCTAAATATAACAAACCTTGATATAGATATCAACCGTTGATATAATTATGTTATGTTTTTGTTATGCCTTTCTGATCGGGGGGGGGGGGGGGGGGGGGTACGTAGGGTTTGGCGGCAATGGGAACCGTTAAGTCGGTCGGGGATGTTGCCCTGCCTCCTTTGTTGGCTGTTGAAAGTAGTCCCTAACTCCACACGCCTCTCTATCGTACGATAGTAATATTGAATAATTTGTTTGCACAGAATGCGTCCACCTAGGTCTCTGTTTCTTAATGGCTGCCTACGGATGCTTCCTTTTGAAGTCAAACGCAACACATCACAATAATTTAATAATTTATTCCGTACTGGTTGTTCCGGCGCGCGGTTCACGATGAATACGGGTGCTTGATTATTAGGTACGAGCTACCACAGACTTGATTGGAAGCGATTTCCTAAACGAATTCTTTTCAGCGTAACCGCTTACGATGCGAGGTTGAGAGAAAAAAAAATCGTTTGTTGGCAAAAGTTCCCGGTTGAGAAAATTAGTTTTAATCTCGTGGCAAACTTCGAAATTACAGCTACGTATGAGGATCAAGCTGCGTTTCTATAGGATGAGTTCTTGTTATCATTTTATTCTTCTTATGTACTGGCATACTATCCCACGTGAGCAAAGCTTGTATATTATTTTACAAGGCTTATTAGATTTGAAATTTAACTCTTCTGAAAACACGGACACAGAATGTCAACTTAGCCTTGTTCTGCTTTGCAGCTGCACACATTACCATTGTGCCGTGGAAGCTTCCATTTCATTTTATGATTTGCTAAGCCACGTGTGGGTGGGTGCTCTTGCGGTTCTCACTAATTTAATCCAATTTATCACTAAACATTCTCGCACACATTATTGCTACCAGCAGCCGCAGCGGGAAAGAATTTTTCTTCGACGCATACGTGCTGGCAGCAGCGTGACGCTCCGACAAATTTAACCCCCTAAGCAAGTTTGCGAGATCACAAATTCTTCTGGAATGCAGTCGTCTGCACCTTGCGACGCGTGAAACTGGGGCGAAACATTGCATGACTTGGAGCTAAGACGAATGTCATTGCTGAAGAAGTGCGAACGACACAAGTGCAATTTATTTACCACACGGACCAAAGATTATGTTCCACCTCAGCACCGTCAAACTGATTCCATTTGATATCTCCCCCACTCGCAGCAGGATATGAGTTAGAAATAGAAAGCATCATCCTTTCGGTATCTTCTCCTTCGTATCCGTGGGAAGGATTGACTATGAGATGTTGTGCTTAATCCAGGAAACCTAAACGGTTTGTGGTGCCGTTCTTTGAAGACTTTGTACTTGAAGCGTGTAAAGATGCTCTTCTTAACGCTGGCTTGGTTGTTCTTGATAAGTTGGTGCAACTTCGATGCCTTATGGTGGGTAGGGTAGAAACTATGGTTCCATTACTGTGAGGGAAAGGATTTATTTTCGCTCGGCCGTTTTACCAAACGCTCACAATAATTTGCTGCTCTGATGACTGTAGTTTTGTTCTCAGAAAAAAAATGGTAATGAAAGTTAGTGATGTTGAACAATTTCTTTATTGGAAACATGCTGCTCTTCCAAAGATATTTCTCTGGTAAACGCTTCTAAAGATAAGAATGACTCATCTTCATCATACCATACCATCACTACTCTATCCATCTGAAAACACCCACCTACCCACTAGACTCGCTGAAATAGCATTAACTAAAGATTGTCTCACGCCGTTGAACTTTCCATACAAAGTTCGAAACGTTCTTGAATTCCACAGAATCACTCGTCGAATACTCGATTGACAACAAGCGTATCTCTACACACAATTGCTGATGTACTGAATGCTTCCTTTGCCCATTAGTTGCAGATAAGTAGACGTAACACTGTGGCGAAATTTTGATTGACCTAGTATTCAACGATCGATTAATATCATAAATGCAAACTTCTCATTCTACCTATGAATAACATCTTATAATAATTACAATTTAGTATAAACTTCCTAGAAAATTCTCACAAACCCAAAGAAAAAAAATGATACAATTATTCAAAAAAAAAAAAAAACAGGAAACAATAGGCGACAAACAAATCTAAAGGTCCAATTTGCGAAAGAAAGGCTCTCTTTGTTCCGATTCTCTTTAAATAATTACTATGTCACAGTGGACATTTTGATAATTTGTGATGTGTAGAGCGGAAAAGGATTGTTTAATTGACCTTCCGACGCTGGAAGTAAATCAAAATTTATAAATACAAGCACGTTATAATCGAAAGAGAGGAGACTTGAAGAGAACCTCTCATCTGTACTTAAAATCTATAGATATGTTTGGCCTGAATAGAGTTTGATTCGATGAATATCCACTACTGCTGCAGTTGTTGGCAGTGTGACCTGTGCAACTAATGTTTCATTAAATTATTCTTACGTGTTAGTCTGCTTGTCTGAGTTTAAACAGTTAACGACTTGGGCTAGGAACAATTGTTAGCGGATCTGGAATCGATTTGAACACATGCTGTGCTGCGCGCCCAAACGAATTGAGACACAAGCATCTAGTCTCTTCCCTTGTCGTGATGTAGCCACTTAAATGCCCAACGACTGTTTACATTCGCGAACCGCGTGTGAGATCACATGGTAGCGTGGTAACTGTAGGTAAGCCAACGTGCTTGTTGTTTAAACTGGCGATTGCGCTGTTGTTTTCGGTTTGGATTGAACTCCGGAGGTGAGCTCTCCTCGTATCATGATGGATTGCACCTGCTGCTGGGTTCTAGGCAGAAGAGGCGGAAATAACGCACGAGCAATGGGCCACTAACTGTACTTTGGTTGACTGTTAAGTAATACGTGGAAAACTAATGTGAGAGTTATGACAATATTATTACATATGTCGATCCAGTGTATCATCAAAATAATCAAATCGGTTTCCGTGGAAAAGATAACACCACCGTGGCCTTGAGATCACCACAGCAGACGGAATCTTAAATCAGATCACGTTCTGATTGACGGAAGGCACTTCTCCGACACTATCGATGTCAGGACCTATTGCGGCGCCAACATCAACTCCGACCACTATCTGGTGATGGTCAAACTGCGCCCAAATCTCTCCGTCATCAACAATGTACGGTACCGACGACCGCCACGGTACAACCTAGAGCGACTGAAACAACCGGATGTCGCCTCAGCATACGCGCAGAATCTCGATGCCACGTTGCCTGACGAGGGCGAGCTCGATGAGGCCCTTCTAGAGGACTGCTGGAGTACAGTGAAAGCAGTCATCAACGACGCAGCCGAGAGCACCATCGGGTACGTGAAACGGAATCGACGAAACGAAAGGTTCGACGAACAGTGCAGAACGGTTTTGGAGGAGAAGAACGCAGCGCGGGCGGTAATGCTGCAGCAAGGGACCCGACAGAACGTGGAACGTTACAAACAGAAGCGGAAACATCACTCCCGCCTCGGAGAAGCGGAGTGCGTACAAATGGAACTGCTGTGCCGTTCCCAAGAAACGCGTAAGTTCTACCAGACGCTCAACGCATCCGTGGAGAACGTGGAGAACGTACACGGAAAAAAATCCATTCCCCTAATCATGAATAAAAAATCATGTTCTTATGATGTCTGCCAACTCATAATATCATAATTAAAATTCATAATATCATGAATGAGTTGACCAGAAATATGAATAGAAACAAGCATTTTCATAAATTATATTCATGGTCGCTTCCTAGCGTTACACTTATCTGCCATATGCAATTATATAAATCGCGCGGTCGTCCAGCACAGACATGTGGAAAAAGTTGAACCTGCTATTTTTGCAAAGTTTTTATTTGGTTAGAGTAATAAATGTGCATATATGAGGAAATGGAACATCGAAACAGTGTGCCCGTAAGATTCGGCAGGTTGTTGGGAGTTGATTGACTAAAAAGTAAACGAGCAAAAAGTAAACAGTGCCCAGTTCGCGTTTTCGTTGTGCCATCCGTCGTAGTTCCGAGTTTATGTACGGAGGGTGAAGCAAAGTGAGAATCGCGCGTTAATTTTTGGTAATTCTCTCTATTTTTCCGGTATATCCATCGTTCGACGAGTTCGGAGACTCAGCAAGTGATGTGAACTAGTGAACAATTGATGTGGTTTGGAGGGCATCCTTAGCCTGTTGGATGTAGGTGCCAAAGACAAAAATAATAAACCAGCTAAATATGATTATCCGGTGAGTTCGATCATTGTTGTTCTCTTTTATATTTGAACATTACATATCTTCACTAACAAGAGGCCAACTAAAAAGTGCTGCTTGCTCATAGAAAAAAGGATGATGGATAGGTCCCAAAATCATAGAAATGGGCTCTGATATCACGTATTTTATTTTCTTATGATTTTAGCTTGCATCGTTTTATTAATCTAATTAAAAGCATTTGGGACCGACGACGACGGAATCATAAAAGTAATTCTTAATTCCATGAATTCTATGCATGGTTCCATTTCCCTCAACCATGATTTTATGAATTTGACTGAGAAGCATATAGGTCCGACGACGACGGAATCATAAAAGTAATTCTTAATTCCATGAATTCTATGCATGGTTCCATCTCCCTTAACCATGATTTTATGAATTTGACTGAGAAACATTGAGGTCCGACGACGACGGAATCATAAAAGTAATTCTTAATTTCATGAATTCTATGCATGGTTCCATGTCCCTCAACCATGATTTTATGAATTTGACTGAGAAGCATATAGGTCCGACGACGACGGAATCATAAAAGTATTTTTTGATTCCATGAATTCTATGCATGGTTCTACCTCACCAAACCATAATTTTATGAATCTGGTGGTAAAGCATCAGGATCTGCATCCAGGTTTATGAAAATTATTCTTGGCTTCATGAATGCTACTCATGATCCCAGCTTATTTAATCATAGCTTCATGATTATATTTTCCATTTTTGGTCGTCGAAAGCCAAAGCAATAACGGGTGCATAGCGTTATGGTGAAATCAATCATAAGATCATAAAATTTAATCATGGTGTATATTTATAACATAAAATCATAAAAATATCGGGAAACTATGAGTCATATTCATGGTCTTGGGAATGGATTTTTTTCCGTGTAGGCACGGGGGACCACGGCAACGAAGGAAACACGACACCAGTGCAGCGGAGGGTTTAAATGAACCAACTCCCACGCTGCGGGAAGTTAAGGATGCCATTCATCAGCTCAAAACCAACAAAGTACCTGGTAAGGATGATATCACAGCTGAACTCATCGAGATGGGCCCAGAAAAGTTAGCCACCTGTATACAACGGCAGATAGTCAGGATCTGGGAAACCGAACAGCTACCGGAGGAGTTGAAGGAAGAGGTAATTTGCCCCTTTCACTAAAAAGGTGACCATTTGGAATGTGAGAACTCCAGAGCGATCACTATTTTGAATGCTGCCTACAAAGTGCTACCACAGATCATCTTCCGTCGTCTGTCACCTAAAACGAATGAGTTCGTGGAAAGTTATTAAGCCGGCTTCATCGACGATCAGTCGACAACGGACCAGATCTTCACCGTAGGGCAAATCCTCCTGAAATACCGTGAATACTAGGTCCCAACGCATCACCTGTTCATCAACTTCAAGGCGGCATACGACAGTTTCGACCACGCAGAGCTATGGAGAATCATGAACGAAAACGGCTTTCCTGGGAAGCTGACTAGACTGATTAAAGCAACGATGGACGATGTGCAAAATTGCATGCATAAGGGTTTCGGGCGAACTGTCCAGTTCATTCGAATCTCGCCGGGGACTGCGACAAAGTGATGGACTCTCATACCTACTCTTCAACATCGCTGTGGAAGGTGTAATACGACGAGCCGGGCTCAACAGTCGGGGAACGATTTTCACAAAATCGGGTCAATTTGTGTGCTTCGCGGATGACATGGACATTATCGCCAGAACATTTGGAACGGTGGCAGCGCTGTACACCCGCCTGAAATGCGAAGCAGCAAAGTTCGGACTGGTTATGAATGCCTCAAAAACAAAGTACAGGCTGGTAGCGGAACCGAACACGACCAGATCCGTCTTGGTAGCAATATTACGATAGACGGGGATACCTTTGAGGTGGTGGAGGAGTTCGTCTACCTCGGATCCTTTTTGACGGCTGACAACAACGTGAGTCTTGAAATTCGAAGGCGCATCATCAGCGGAAGTCGGGCCTACTGCCGGTTCACATTAGAATAACTAGCCTTAGGCACAGAAGTCCAATTTCGTGACTGTTCGTGTGACTAACATCTAGTTTGCCACGCCCTTACAGCGTCAGTAGCGGTTCTAGAAGTGTCAAATAAATTTTGTTTACCATAACAAAATATCCTTTACAAGATGAGTACTTAAAAATAGTCAATTAATACAATTAAAATTAGTAAAATATTTAAATGGAAAAAGCGACTACAGCGCCATTGGAGTTCTAGTGTATTTCTATTGGGTTCACCTACGCACCAAATGGACCATGTACAAAATGCTAATAAGACCGGTAATCCTTTACAGACACGAGACATGGACCATGCTCTAGGAGGACCTGCAAGCACTCGGAATTTTCGAGCGACGCGTGCCAAGGACGATCTTCGGCGGTGTGCAGAAAAACGGCGTGCGGCGAAAAAGGAAGAACCACGAGCTTGCTGCAGTATTGTGGCGTACCTACTATCGTTGATAATGCCTTGTCTTAAGGCGAAACTGGAAGCATTTTCTCATTTTTTTGGCTTTTGATTTTTTATTTAATAATGAAGAAATATTTTCAAAATCGGTTTTCGTGCACATGTAGAGTATGGATCAAGGTATCTTCTGAATTTTTTTGAGGTGGAAAATGTTTTCCATTTTTGCAAGAACCATTTTTTTTATGAAATTTCGTTCAAAAATGGTTTCTGCAAAAACGAAAAACATTTTCCACTACATAACAAAAATCAGAAGATACCTTGATCCATACTCTACATGTCCACGAAAACCGGTTTTGAAAATATTGCTCCGTTATTTAATTAAAAATCCAAAACCAAAAAGTGAGGAAATGCTTCCAGTTTCGCCTTAAATGTGATGTTCAGCAAATAAATGTATGTATGTCCCATGTTGAATTTTACAGATGATATCAGGATTTCCGGAGAATTCTCAAGATTCACGCTGAGATTCTTAGCATTCTCGGTGAACTCATGAAATATTGTTAGGTTTTCTTGAGAATTTATTTTTATCACCTTCCAAATGATCAGTGGGGTGAATGGTGCCGTTCTATCAAATTGCATAAATATTTTAGAAAGTTATATGGATATTTTTGGAGTGGACTGAAGTAGATCTCAAAAATTGATGTCTGACGCCATTTTGAAAATCAAAATAACGGATTTCGGGTTTTAAACATCAATTCATGCAATATGGGGCTCGATGAGTAGATGCCAAAAATCGATGATCGGCGTCATTTTTAAATCCATGTTAAATTTATACACACATGGATCTGCACACTTAATTTTGAATGCCGTGTTCGGTAATTTTTTGACGAAAGTAGAACAGCTGAATGAATAAAGCAATAATAAATTTTTGACCATTTGCACCCACTTTTGACAGTTGGTGTGCTGATCTTCAGCAAAATCGATTGCAGAACGTGACGACCCTCACAAAAATATTGAGGTCCCATACAAAAAGTGTGACATAGGGGGGAGGGGAAGGGGGGTTGAAAAAGGTCGATTTTTGCGTGACATAATTTGTGTATCACCCCACAGGGTTTGGGTGGAAAAGTGATAGCAGCACAAAGGCATCCAGTTCGATGTAGTATAGAGTAGAATACAAGGCACTGTACTGAGCAAAAGTGCAGCTGCCAATTGGAATCGCCCTAGCCAAAAAAAATCCTTATTATTCCACCTGGCTGTGATGGTGCCTTTCTCGTGCCTTCGAAACCCCATTTTCGACAACCCGAGCAGAGGAGAATAGCAAATCAATAACTACAACATCACATAACCTGTTTTTATCTCTTGTTTTGTTATTATAAAATTTTCAAGGCATAGTTTTTCCATAACAAATTTGGTTGGACAATCTCATTTTGTAGCTATTGATATACATTCACTAAAGTACATTTCAATGACATGTTTTGATGAAGTACAAGTTTTGTTATTGTTGCACTATTGACCAACTTATCAACAATAGCACATCAGTAACAAGTTTTGAAATCAAAGCAACAATTGGACAACTATGACCTGTTCCTTTGTTTTGATACATTTTTGAAGGAAGTTTCTGAACGAATCCTCTGAAGAATTCCTTAAATAATATTCGGAAAAACACTTGTGAAGCCCTTAGATTAATCCCTGGAGAACTCTTCGATAGAACTCCTAGCGTAATCTTCTTGGATTTTTCAATAGTAATTCTGCTGAGCAGTTATTAGAATTCTTGGCAGAATATTTTAAAAAACTTCCGGAGAATTCATAACAAATTTTGCTCTCCAATTATTATCAATAACATAACAATATCAAAATTTGTTATTGAAATATTTTCCGAATTCACTGTTATTAAGTTGTTATTGGAACTAACAAAACAAGTTATTCAAATGGTTTTCCAGGAATATTATTTTGTTATGATATTTATTATTTTGCCGCTTATGACAGATAAGTTTATAACATAATAAGTTATGTTAATAACTTGAAAATAATCGATTCTATTATTCAGTTATTTTGCCCAAATAACACAGCTTCATATGATGTTGTTATTCCCTTCTACTCGGGAAAACTCAAGCAACATGCTGATGAATATCGCACTTTCATACGTTTAACAGAAATCCATTTCATGATACCAGATATTATATTGTTTACCAGGCTTTTGATGTTTGACCCTTAAACTCTTAAAAAAGCTGCAATCTTGAATTTTTAGCCGCCATTTAGGATTTAAGTCCGCCATTTTGGATATTCTGGTGGTCATTTTGGACTCCAGACTTCTTCTCCATACCATTTATACCCATATTGAAAGGTTCTAGAGCCTTAAACTCCATTAAACAGCCGCCATTTTGGATATTCCTGTCGCCATTTTTGAACTCCAAACATTTTCTACATATTATCAAATATACCCATATTTCATGATTTTAGAGCCATTAAACAGCCGCCTCTTGAATTATGAGCACCATATTGGATGTTCTGGTCGACATTGAAGTTCAAGGCTCTTCGCCATACCAAATATACATTGCAATGTTTTAGGGCCTTACACTCCACAAAACAGACGCCATCTTGAATTTTGAGTGGCCATCTTGGAGACCGTCATATTTGATATTTTTTGTCGTTTTTGGACTAAAGACATCTTCCCCATACCAAATATACCCATACTGCATGGTTTTGAGTCCTAAACACCGTTATACAGTTGCCATCTTGAAGTTGGAGCGTCCATCTTCCGTATACCAAATATATCCATATAGGGCACTGCATGAAATTATCTCCTTCTCTTTCACTCTTTCAGAAATTGTGTAAACACCAAGGCCACGAAACGTCAAAATCCCATACACAATCAAAACAGTGCAGTGCCCCATTGCATGGTTTTAGGGCCTAAACTCCATTAAGCAGTCATCATATTTATTTTGGAGTAGCCATTTTGGATTTTAGACTGCCATCTTGGATGTTTTGGTTGCTATTTCTGGACTCCAGACATCTTCCCCATACCAAATATACTCCCATATTACATGGTTTTAGGGCCTAAAACACCATTGAACAGCCGCAATCTTGAATTTGGAGCCGCCATCTTGGATTTTATACCGCCTCTTGAATATAGGGCACTGCATACGGTGGTTGCTATGATAAATTTTTCTAAGTCTTTGACGTTTCGTGGCCTTGTTGTTTACGATTCGGACTTAGAGAAATTTCGTCGGCTTTCCTTAGGCAGTGTGAATAAATTCAAAAGGTGAGTTTGCGCGCACTGAGTAGTGTGCTAATTTATAACTTACTGCTAAGATTTCACCAAGAGCTTCTCCTGGAATTCTTTCAGGAACTATCAGCGATTCTCAACTAACAGGAGCGTCCCGTCTACAATGTCCATTCCGGTATCGCTGCCCACAGGACTACGGATCGACGATTCACGCCGACAATGTCCAAAGTTCCAAATCAACTTGGATGTGCAGCAACTTAGAAGTTTCGGTGATGGCCTCCGACAACAGAATTATCATCATCGAAGGGATTTCGACGAGAAGCAGGACGATCATGGCTATCTACATCTCCCAGTGCTTCATTCAGCGCTACACCCTTCCACCGCAACACGATTCCAACCAGATCAACTCGTCGATTCCATCGGACGGCATCTTGACGATTTCGGCTACGAAGCGAGCGGTTTCGGATGCGGAAGGCCACAAGTCGATTCCGATTGTTCAGACAGGTCAACCGCTGAAGAGAATCGGTGCCGATGTGCCGATCACGAGAAGAAAGCAAGAAGAAGGATAGTATTGCCCACGTATCTTAATGGAGTGGTGGTCGAGGTTTCGCTGTTGTAACAATTTGCACGGTCAGGACACTTTGTTCGCACAAATAAAATTTGTTAGTGATTGAATTCCTTTCGGGGTTCCTTCAGGTATTTCGTTCGCGATTTCTCCAGTTCTGTCATGATTTCTCCCAGAGTTCTTCCTGGGATTTCTCGGGGAGCACCTTCACAGATTCTTTTAGGGGCTTGTTCTGGATTTCTTCATAAGTTCCCTCTGAGATTCTTACAGGAGGTCCTACCATAGACTAATTTCAGCCCACTGACATCCCTAAAAAGGATCCAACAGGGATTCCACTACAAGTTCTTTCCAGGAATCATTTCTGGGAATCCTCTAGAATTCCAGGATAACTCTAGGAGTTCCTTCCCAGATTTCTTCTGAGATTCTCCCGGGAATACTTCCAGGGATTGTTACATAAATTCCTTCCGTAGTTTTTCCATAAATGTATTCCAGGATTCCTCCAGGAGTTCATTCTGGTGTTTATGAATATTTTCCAGGATTCCTTTAGGAACATCTTCCGGGATTCTTCTATGAACTTCTTCTAGGATTCCTCCAGGGGTTGCTTCACGGGTTCGTTCTATGGCTATTTCTGGAATTTCTCCATTATTTCCTTCTGGAACCATCCAGAATTCCTCCAGAAATCCCTTTTGCAACTTCTCCACGATTTTTCTTTTTTTGCCTTTCTCGTACACCAAGGTGTACCGAAAGGCTATAGAGTAAGGTGGGGCAAAAGTTCGACCTTAGTTGAAAATTCAACTTTTTTCAAGAAATCGAAGCAGATAAAAATAAATGAATACCGTGTGGTGATTCTACCATCCATGAGCTAAAAAATTGCTGAACAAAGTTTCGCCAAATGTCTTTTCAATTTTGAGTTACAACATTTTTTGTAAGTGTGTGTCTAATTCGAACTCTTGCCCCACCACTGGGGCAAAAGTTCGAATCTAGTGTTTGTGGAATTCCACTAACCGTCGCACACTATTTCGACACATTGGTAATCTGAATACCGAAAACCATGAATATTTGATGTTGGAACTTAAATACACTAAAGTTTGATCTGGATTTTACCCAAATTAGGGTTAAATTTAGTACACTGAAAATTAGTAGTTTTCCGCCAAATTCAGATGAAACAACTTTTTTTTTCAACTTTGATCGAATTTTCTCACTAATTCCATCATTTTTAGAGATAATATATACATTTTGCAGAATTTAAGGTTTTTACCTAAAGTTGCTACATGACTCGAACTCTTGCCCCACAATTCGAACTTTTGCCCCACTATGTGTAAAATATGATTTCCAAACCTTTTTTGCAAAAAGTTATATATGCTAAAGCATCTTCAAAATATACCTAGTTACGCCCCAAAATAAAATATCGAATTCGATTTCATTACAATTCCATTCCATGCGTTGGAAGGACCATCGCATATTACAATTTTTTGATCAAAAACCAACATTTTGTCATAACTTTTCGAATTATTGATCAATTTTCATAATTTTTGGAGTGAAAGACTCTTTTTCAAAAAGGCTTCGAACAACCTTGACACCCGAAAGAAATAATTTGAATTGAGCTCTAAAACTTCAAAAGAAACTCTTGCACCACTCGAACTTTTGCCCCACTTTACTCTATGTTCACTCCAAAAACGAAAATTTGATAGAGCCCTCGGAGGGGTCAAGTCTTATATACCAATCGACTCAGCTCGACGAGTTGAGATGATGTCTGTGTGTGTCTGTATGTGTGTGTGTGTGTGTGTGTGTGTGTACAAAAAGGACACCTCATTTTTAGATAGTAAATATCAACCGATTTCAACGACCGATGGTTCATTCGACGGGGCATTTTGTCCCATTGTTTCCTATTGAAAATGGTTCTGATCGGTCCAGCCGTTCCGGAGTTATGGCCATTTAGGTGTTCCGGATCGGTACCCCAGGAAGGGGCCAGATATGAAAACGCTACAAACCCATTCATGCGACACATCAAATCGCGGCATTTTCGATAACCTGATGATCGGTAAGCAGGAAAATAGTCTCAGACCATATCTGAACCGGTAGTGTTCCAGAACCGGTTCCGAGTGTTCCGTTGGAAGTGGCCAAATATGAAAGTGAACCAAACCCATGCATGCGACACATCAAACAGCGGCTTTTTCGATAACCTGACAAACAGTAGGCAGGAAAACATTCTCAGACCATATCTGAACCGGTAGTGTTCCGGAACCGGTTCCGGGGGTTCCGCCGGAAGTGGCCAAATATGAAAGTGAACCAAACCATTCATGCGACACATAAAACAGCGGCTTTTGCGATAACCTGATGAACAGTAGGCAGGAAAACATTCTCAAACCATATCTGAAACTGTAGTGTTCCGGAACTGGTTTCGGGTGTTCCGCCGGGAGTGGCCAAACATGAAAGTGAACCAAACCCATGCATGCGACACATCAAACAGCGACTTTTGCGATAACCTCATGAACAGTAGGCAGGAAAACATTCTCAGACCATATCTGAACCGGTGGTGTTCCGGAACCGGTTCCGAGTGTTCCGCCGGGAGTGGCCAAACATGAAAGTGAACCAAACCCATGCATGCGACACATCAAACTGCGGCTTTTTCGATAACCTGACAAACAGTAGGCAGGAAAACATTCTCAGTCCATATCTGAACCGGTAGTGTTCCGGAACCGGTTCTGGGTGTTCCGCTGGAAGTGGCCAAGTATGAAAGTGAACCAAAGCCATGCATGCGACACATCAAACAGCGGCCTTTGCGATAACCTGATGAACAGTACGCAGGAAAACATTCTCAGACCATATCTGAACCGGTAGTGTTACAGAACCTGCTCCAAATGTCCCATCGGAAGTAGCCAAGTATAAAAGCTAATCAAACCATTACATTACTCGCATTAAATCGCGGCTCTTTAGGCAACTTGAAAAACGTTTAGCAAGAAAATAGTTTCAGACCATATTTGGAACAATATTGTTCTGGAACCGGTTCCGGGTGTCCCACCGGAAGTGGCCAAATGAAGAAGTGATCCTAACCCATACATGCTATACATCAAATCGTGAATTTTTCGATAACCCGAAAAACGGTTAGCAAGAAAATTGGCTCAGACCGCATATAAAGTCAACCAAACCCATGCATGCGACACATCGAACTGCGGCTTTTGTTAATAACCTGAGGAACGATTAGCAAGAAAATATGCTCAGACCACATTAGGGGCTAGCGAAAGTGATGCAGAACCAGCATTGGGTGCTTCGCAGGAACTACAAAGGTGAACAAAGTCAATACAAGCGATAAATATGTGTAAGAGAACAAAAGCTTACCGCATACCGGTCAACAACTTGTGCGCCGACAGCCCATGCGCCGGGTTATGCGCCATACAAAATGTAAATAAACTAGTGTCAAAACGGTTCGCGCCAAGAGCTCTATCTCTCTTAGGGTTCGGTTCCATTTTTTGTGTAAGACATTGAACTTCCTTATGTCTGGAAATAATGTACAACAAAGATATTATTGACGGTAACAACGCTTTTACTTCATTAAACCACTGATTAATAGTGATTTGGCTAGTGAAAAACTAGGCGCATGGGCTATCGGCGCGCAAATTGTTCGCTGGTGTGTAGATATGAGTTAATCGTCGCAAAGTGCCCAACACACATTATACCCTGGCGCGCAACCTAGAGGTCGAAGAAAAACTTGTCGAAATGCTAAAAATTCCCGAGAAGCTCAATACAGACGTCTCACTCTACTCACTACCCATCGTGCTTGTTTTCGACAATTGAATCAAATATGAATCGTTTTTGTTTGTTTGACGTTTACTCACTACCGCCATCAAGCCGGCAGTGGATTGTGAAACGCAACCTGATAAGAATTTGGCGATTATTTTTTCGTGACGATGAATATAATAGCAATATGTTCCCAATGATATATCTGTTTGTCTGTACTAAATCAATCTCATCAAATCACACAATTTCAGATTCCTGAAGTGTAAAAATATACAGTAGGATGGATCAACGTTATATGTATTGGAAATGAAATTATCGCATCAACCTCGGATAAAGCTTTTTCAATCCTCGTTTCTGTCTTTTTATTTATGGTTTATTGCTTTTTTTATGGTTTATTGCTTGCATTTTTTGTCAAATTTTACAAGAATCTTGTAACCTATGATAATAAAATATAGCCTAAAGTGTGAAGAAAAAATTGCGTCGAAGACCGTAAAGTCATCTGTGATTGTGAAAGAAGTTATATCTTACCTTGTAATTATCGTCTTGATATTGATCGGCCTTCAGTGATAGTGAAGGTGCTCAAGCAGTCAACTGAAAATTCTGATATTTTTCAGCTTTGTCTATACGTTTTACATAACGTTGGAATATGTTCCATTAATAAGTTTTCCAATTATATTAAAATAATTGTTTTTCTAAATTTAGTATTCTCAGGATTCAGGAACAGTTTGGATTACGTCGACGGAAAGATCATGCTTCGGAATGATGGCCCATACCCGAGCAAAAGGGCATACCTTACAAATACCATGCGAAGAGCAACATGTGCTCTAATACCTAAAATTGTTATTGCTGCGTTATTCTACGAAATGTTATGAGAACATCACAATAACAGTTGGAGGTATTTGAGCAGAGTTTGATATTGATTAAGTATTTGTTGGTTTAGCAATGAAACTAACCGAAGAACAAGATTTGCTATTGCATCATGAAGTCATCGAACAAATGAAACATTTAATAATAATAAATGTTATTAATTTGTTATTCTATGGCTTTGGGATAACAAAAACAGCACTTAAAATTTTAGGTATGCATTCGTTATTGAAATAACAAGACTTGTTATTTTCTAGGTGTTATTTATACAAAATTTTGATATTCGTTTTTGTTATTTTGCCTCTTATTACCACCTAATGAAGGGCATATCAAGGTATGGTAGTATTTAAGATAAATACCTTGATATGTTATTCTCTTGTTATTTTCTTCTGCTCGGGTACACAGAAACTAGCTAAACAAAGCACTAGTCGAAGATTCTAAAAACAGGGACCGAATTCTAGACCGCCCGATAGGTAGGAGATTGTCCGCATCACGACGGTTTCAAACCGAACGGACTCAATATATACCAAAACTTCCGTATGACATTTTTGAGTTTAGCAAAGCCATCTTGACTAGAAAACCTTGACCGATTGTACCCTTAAGAAGGCCCCATACGGACCGAAACGTCGGAAACTATCATAAACTAGTGTTTTAGATTTCTCCAAAAGACTGCAAAGTCAACATTTTGAAACAAAATCATCCCAGTCGTATCCCAATCAAGGAAAGATCATGAGTACATGTTCGACGAGAAAGGCAAGGAGTTCCACCTAAGAACACCGTGTAGGATTCTCCCAGCAATACCTTCATGGATTCCTCCCGGAACTCCATCTGGGCTTCCTCCACGAACTCCCACCAGAATCCCTTTAGTAACTGCTTCCGGCTTTGCTTTAGGAGGTCTTTATGGAATAACTGCAGATCCTTATGCAATTCCCCCAGGATTTCATTTTGAACTTCTCGCTGATGTTCCCAATGGTAATCCTCCCGGAGATAATTAAGAAGATTTTGTCATTGGATTTCATTGGAAATTCCTCATAGAGATCCATATGAAATTCTTCAAAAAGTTCCCTTTAAAACTCCTACAGGAGTTATCCTTGAAGAATTCTTCCAAAAGATGCTTCTGAGTTTCCTCCAATTATTCTTTCAGGAATACCATTTACCTTGTGGAAACCAGAAAAAAAACTGCCGAAGCCATTCCAAAATAAACTGGAAGAATCAGCTCCGATGGAATCCTGAATAAACCACTGGAAGAATCTCAATGAGGAATCCCAGAAGGAATACCCGTAGGAATCCTGGAATGCATTTTTGGAGAAGCAAGGAATTCCTGGGGTAATCTCAGATGAAATTCCTAGAAGAATCCCAAAACTCTTGGGGAAGGAAAGCTCTGGGGGACTTCTGGCAAGAACTCCAAGAGGAATCATAGCTGGAACCGTTTTAGGGATCTTAGAAGAAACTCATGGAAGAATCCCAGAGGGCATTTCCGATGGAATCCTAAATAAATCCTTAGAAGAATCTCAAGAGGAACTCCCTCAGATACAGCATAAGGAATTCCTGGAGAATCCCAGATTAATTTTCTGGAGAAATCGCGGACAAAATCCTGAAGGAACCCCGAAAAGAATCTTGGAATGAATTCAATCACTAATCGTTTATTCAGCTAAACATTACCAAGTACTGTGTGAAAAAAAGTGTCCTGACCGTGCAAATTGTTGCAACAGCAAAACCTTGACCACCACTCCACTAAGATATCTGGGCAGTGCTCTCTTTCTCCTCGTGATCGTCACATCGGCACCGATTCTCTTCAGCGGTTGACCTGTCTGAACGATCGGAATCGACTTGTGGCCTTCCGCATCCGAAACCGCTCGCTTCGTAGCCGAAATCGTCAAGATGCCGTCCGATGGAATCGACGAGTTGATCTGGTTGGAATCGTGTTGCGGTGGAAGGGTGTAGCGCTGAATGAAGCACTGGGAGATGTAGATAGCCATGATCGTCCTGCTTCTCGTCGAAATCCCTTCGATGATGATAATTCTGTTGTCGGAGGCCATCACCGAAACTTCTAAGTTGCTGCACATCCAAGTTGATTTGGAACTTTGGACATTGTCGGCGTGAATCGTCGATCCGTAGTCCTGTGGGCAGCGATACCGGAATGGACATTGTAGACGGGACGCTCCTGTTAGTTGAGAATCGCTGATAGTTCCTGAAAGAATTCCAGGAGAAGCTCTTGGTGAAATCTTAGCAGTAAGTTATAAATTAGCACACTACTCAGTGCGCGCAAACTCACCTTTTGAATTTATTCACACTGCCTAAGGAAATCCGACGAAATTTCTCTAAGTACGAACCGTAAACAACAAGGCCACGAAACGTCAAAGACTTAGAAAAAATTATCATAGCAACCGCCGTATGCAGTGCCCTATTCTGGTCGCCGTTTTTGAACTACAGACATCTTCGCCATAGGGCACTGCATTGTTTTGATTTTGTATGGGATTTTGACGTTTCGTGGCCTTGTTGTTTACAAAATTTCTGTAAGAGTGAAAGAGAAGGAGATAATTTCATGCACTGCCCTATAGGGCACTGCATGGAATCCTCACCATCTCTTTCACTCTTACAGAAATCTTGTAAACAACAAGGCCAAGAAACGTCAAAATCCCATACAAATTCAAAACAGTGAGGTGCCCTATACCAAGTTTACCCCATATTGCTTGGATATATCTACATATCTTGAATATAAGGCTGCCATCTTAAATTTTGGGTTGACATCGCGAAATTTCTGATCTTCACTGTTGGTTTCCGCACGAATTTGGTCAACCATGCTCAAGGCTACAAAAATCGCCGTAGTTTGATGTGTCGCATGATGGGGCTTAGTTAAGTTTTATATACGGACAGTTCTACCGGTGCTGGTCTCGATCACTGAAATGGCCATAACTCCGGAACGACTTGACCGATCTGCACCATTTCCTATAGCAAACAATGCGGTAAAATTCCGGTTCGATTCGAGCTATAATTCGGAAATCGGCCAAAGGAAGTGCCTTAAAAGTGAGTGAATTTCATGTTGCGCACAGACATACATACATACACACATACAAACACACATACAGACATCATCTCAATTCGTCGAACTGAGTTAATTGGTATATGTGACTTGACCCTCCGAGCCTTCTGTCGAAAATACGATTTTTGAGTGAACATAAAGCCTTTCAGTACACTTTGGTGTACGAGAAAGGTAAAAAGCTGTTGTGCCATGTTCTATGGGAATCCCTATTAACATGGGACAATTATGCTGCATATGATAGTAATATCGTAGCGATTCTACCTTGGGTATGTGAACAGGCCACGGTGATACTGGTTACGATCTAACTAATTCAAATTACCACATTACCAAATCAGATCAATATTAGGAAATAAGTCCAGATCCGGGCGCAAAATAAAACAAAAATATTTCTTCACATATCGTTTATAAGGTTTAGTTCGCCACGTTTATAACAGCTCGTATTATAAGCATAACATTCCAAATGCCTTGATGAAACTGTCAAAGCACACTTTTTTTCTTAAATGATCATTTCAACAATAAAAAATAAGAATGTAAATTGTTTGTTTTGTCAATAACGACAACCAGAAATCTTTATTTTGTTTCGGTTTGTTGTGCATTTTGGACAAAATGATTTTTTTTAGTTTGGGAGAATATGAGATTCTCCATGCTGTCCTCTTTCAAGATTGTGGCTTTGCAATGGTTTACTGACGTTTGAACCTTCAGTTCAAGTTGTTATTATAACGTTTTCGAAACTGTAGGTTTTGTGCCAGATTTGCTAGTATTTGTTGAAGGCTATTTAAGCCGGGATTACAAATTCCCGTAGGTTTTTAGCGGAATCCTATGCCTCTCTGATTATCAAAATGTCAGTCTTGCGACGCGCACTAGCGTTCTCATGCTACTGAACTTGCTCCGGGAGTGACTGAGAGTACTGTGGCAGTAGTATTAAAACATCATCAATTTTTTAGCAAAAATTCAGGAAGCTGAACGTAACATTTTTTCGTGAGTTTTGCTAGGCTTTATTATGCTCTAGGCATAGGCTCCTACAGCTCATTACTTCACGGATAAACATTGTAATAAACGCATGATCTATGGATAATACTATCTTCAAACGGATCCAAATCCAGCCTGCGGCGCTTTTGAGCAAACTTCATTATGGCTGTTGTTGACTACGGGAGACACTATGCTTCAACAGGGGAAGTCTTATTCTCAGAAATAAAGGAATCCGCTTGTCGCGCACACCTACCTCATCGCCTCTATCATCGTCTCTGGTACGTAAGACACGCGGCGGCAGTGGCACATTGTCGTCAATTGAGCAATGATTCAAATTAAATTATCCGATTAGGGTAATAATCTTAAATTACTTTCATCGCCGAGTTTGCTCGGCTGCCCGGCGCAGTTTCCGGTTTCTCTTCGCTCACCAATCCGTTCCATTCTATCAGCGTACAACCGCGTACGCGACAAATTGTATCTATCGTTGCTTTGTACTTTATGGTCTTGAGGGAAAGATGGGGTTAGATTCTCAATTTTAGTGAACTTATTCTATGATTATGCTTAGCAATCTAGTTAAACACACTGCAGCCTCTTTTTACGCCATAGCTAACATTAATTGTAACATGGCAAAAAAGGTAGCTTAGTGCATCAATTGAATCAGCATCTTAAACCAACGAAATTAATTCCAGAGAAAAAGTTTATCTCTAAGGGTATGAGATAAGACCAAGGGGGTTTTCTAGGGTTTCAGGAGAGCCTAAAAGGGGGGTGGGCATTGAGATTCTAGATGGTCAAAGCCCTTTCAGAGGCATTTTAAGAGGTTCGAGGGGTGTTTCAGAGGGATTCGGGGAGTTCCAGGGTCATACCTGGAGCCAGTGTGGAAAATGTCATTTCGACATATTTAAACAACCAGCTCATTTTAGAAGCTCAACCTGAGAATATGGTATATGAAAAACTTGTGCGGCTCTACAAGAAAGTCACGGAAAACCCAATCTTTTTCAAATATTTCGAATACTTAGAATATAAATGACATGGACTACCTTCGGAAAATGCCAATGATTCATTCATTTATTATTCATTTATTAAGTTCAACATCGAATTCACGATAACACTGAATCAACAATTTGTCACGCCCGCGTTTCAGGTCACGCCCAACGCTCGCAAGATTACGCTCCACCGGGTCCGCCCATCGTGCTCTTTGCGCTCCACGCTCCACCAACCGGATCTGTCGCGAACACCAACTTTGCAGGGTTGTTGTTCGGCATTACGCAACATGTCCTGCCCACCGTATCCGTCCAGCTTTAGCCACTTTCAGGATGTTGGGTTCACCGTAGAGTGCAGCGAACTCGTGGTTGTAGGTCCTCCTCGTGCATGGTCCATGTCTCGTGTCCGTATAGAACCATCGGTCTTATTAGTGTCTTGTACATGGTACATTTTAAAGACACGGACACGTTAAGTACTTCCAGTGAGCTATTCCCTCTTTGAAGGAAGCACGACACTAGACAACGGACTAGCATGCAACGCCCAGTGGCGCAGCCGAAAACTTTTCCTGACAGCTGCGGCGGGTATCGAACCCGCGCTCCTAGCATGATGCGACTAAATGCTTGGTGACATTAGCCACACGACCACGAAGCCACACATTTGGTGCGTGAGTGAATCTTTTTCGACCATAGTTTCTTCTGGAGCCCGTAGCAGGCCCGACTTCCGTTGATGATGCCCCTTTAAATTTCACGGCACGTTAGCATGGAACCGAGGTAGACAAATTCCTCCATCACCGCGAAAGTAGCCCCGTCTATCGTAACATCGCTGCCATGGCTTGACCTGTCTCGCTCAGTCCCACCTACCAGCATGTACTTTGTCTTGTCCGCATTCATCACCAGTCCAACCTTTGCTGCTTCACGTTTCAGGCGGGTGTACAGTTCTGCCACCGTTCCAAATGTTCTAGCAATAATATCCATGTCATCCGCAAAACAGACAAATTGGCCGGATTCCGTAAAGATCGTACCCCGGCTGTTGAGCCCGGCTCGTCGCATAACACCTTCTAGGGAGATGTTCAATATTAGGCAGGAAAGTCCATCACTTTGTCGTACTCCTCGTCGAGATTCGAATGAACTGGATCCGAAATCCTTACGCTGTTCTGTAAGCGTCCATCGTTGCTCTTATCAGTCTGGTAAGCTTCCCGGAAAGCTGTTCTCTTCCATGATTTTCCATAGCTCTGTGCGATCGATACTGTCGTATGCCGCCTCAAAGTCAATGAACAGGTGGTGTGTTGGGACGTGGTATTCACGGCATTTCTGGAGGATTCGCCCTACGACGAAGATCTGGGCGTCGATGAAGCCGGCTTAGTAACTTCCCACGAACTTATTTACTTCAGGTGACAGACGACGGATGATGATCTTGGATAGCACTTTGTAGGCAGCATCGCTCGAAAGTTCTCACACATTAACTTGTCGCCTTTCTTGTGGAGTGTGAATATCAATTGGCATTTTTCGAAGGTAGTCCCTGACAATTACCTTAAATATTCAAAAAAGAGCGGTTTTACCGTGACTTCCTTGTGGAGCTGGTCTAGCCGCACAAGTTTTTCATATACCATATTCTCAGGTTGAGCTTCTAAAATGAGCTGGATGTGGTCGAATTCAGATATACCGAAATTATATTTTCAGCATTGCATGGAGCCCTCTCTGAAAAACACCTGAAGCGCTCCTGAGACCCCCGAAACCTCCTTGGAATCCTCTGAGACACCACAAGACGCCCCTGAGATCCACTTGAACTCCCCTGAGTCCCCTCCGAAAGCCCCTCCCAAGAAACAGAACTAGCTGAATAACAGTTTCTTAAGCTAAAGTTTGCTTAAGAATGGTTTATTCCACTCTTGTACAACAAAAATGTTTGTTGGGCTGAGACCCCCTGGAGCTTCCCTGAAGCTCTCTGAGACCCCTTAAAATGCCCCTGAGACTCCTGGAGCCCTTCTCTCTCTAAAATCACCTGGGACTCTCTGATCACTTGGAGACCTCCTTAAACTCCCTGAGGTCCCCAAAAATGACCCATGATACCTCAAGGCACCCCCTGAAATCCCTTATACACGCTGATACACCCAGGAAACCCCTTGAAATCCCAAAATCGACCCTGAAACATTCAAGTAACAACTGGAAATTCCTTTTAACATTTTGGCAGTTTTTTTTTTCAACACAACACCTTACGGAGGTTATTACCCGACCTCAGAATGAAACTTTGTTCCGTGGCAATGTTTCTCGCGAACAAAGCAAATTTCTTACCGCCGCCACGGGGGCTGGGCCACGACCACAATACGAGGCGCTGGTGGCAATAGAAGAAGGGCGCAAACTTTGACGAATTAGCAAACACTGGAATTGGATTCTGTTTCTGACGATGACAGCAGCAGCAGTAGCAGCATCATTACCAACCAGCAAGCATAGCACAAGCGAGCGCGATGTCATCGACTACGGTGGCCGCGTCAGCACGCGTGCAGATATGTAGGTATGTGAGATTGGTGTCTGTATGTGCGTCGCTTCACGTGTTCTTGTGCTTCTGCCATTAAGGAAAATTGATTGGATTAACGGAGTTTGCTGGAGATGCTGTTGGTAGTTTCATTATTGGATCCTGCCGTGAAATGGGCATGTCTTGAACGCCTGTTCACCGCGTGACAAGTTGATTGATTGGATGCAAATTTTACTTCTGATGAAGGTGTCTTCGATGAAGACAGTTAATTGCGGGGTGAATCGATCAATATCGTTAAGTGAAACGTATGCAACTAATGAAACAGACGTTGGTGAAGACGAGACATCTTGTTTGAAATGGAATCAACAAAAAATATGCAGTTCTTCTATACCATCGATTTTTACGCAAAGGGTAAATCATCGACTTTGGTTTCACACAATTCAGCAGTGTGACTCACTTCTTGCAAATATGTACTTATTTGTTAGGAGTATGTTACAGTGACTTCTGCGCTATCAAACCCTGTGCTGTCCTGACACTTCTGTGACATGTGTGCTGTTTGTGGTATTGTAACTTTATTAGAAGGCAGCTTTTACTGTTGTTGTTATTTTCAGATTCTGTCCATAGTACAGGCTTTTCTTCTCAAAAATACCACCACAACGAATGACCACATGAAGACAATTAGAAACGTACAGCTGACGATGTGCGTGGAAGCTGTCTGATCCCCCCCTTCACTTTCTCCCATCAGCATGAGACGATAAATATCTTTTTTGCAATTTCTCATCGTAATAGGCTGTTTTACCTCACGCAAATCTGACAGGAAAAGGCCTTATTTCACACACCAAAGTAACAGTGCTGTAATGATTCATTACAGCACTGATTTGCGTTGCGTAATGAACCATTACAGCACTGTTTTCAGTTTTGGTCAACTTCTTGATGCTTTCTGGACGCAGTTTTGGAAAATTGTGACAACTGCACAGTATAACCTATTATGATCAGATTTTCTTCAACATTGGCTATGAACATCAGTGTTCAGTTTGATGAAAAAGTTTTGTTGAAAACTATCCTCAATGGTAATTTATGAAATTGCAAAAAACGTTGTACGCAACTCGGTGCAGAACTCGATTTTTCCAGCACTCGTCGTAATTATCCAACTCGGCAAGCCTCGTTGGATAAATGTACGACTCGTGCTGTAAAAATCGTCATTCTGCACCTTGTTGCGTAAACTACTATAAACGCCCACATCAGCCCAGAAGCTTCGAATTTCCAGTAACCTCTTTCAATAGCTCCCGATTCAAATCAACCACCCCTATCCGTCATCGTGCTCACCGCGCCGAGAATGAAGTCACAAAGTTTCCTGGAAAGTGCTCCCTCGAGCATTCCGTTTAGCAGTATCAGAGCAGCAGAGCGTCAACCAGCCACTCAGTGAAACTCAATCCACCACCATCCTTCAACACCGCATCATCATCATCATCGTCCTCGAAAGGCAAACCGTTTCCGCCTTCTGATGTGCCTTTCTTTTAAAAATAGTCATAAAACTGTTTGCCATCAGTTGTGGGTCGTTCGCTTGCTACTCTGGCTCTGTTCTAACGTCAGCTGAGGATGAAGAATAAGTATGTCAGCATACCGTCGCTCCTGCTGCAAGTCGGGTTTCTTTGACATATGGGTACAGTTTGAATGCGTGAAGAACGGAGATGTGTTGTTAATATTGAACAAATGTAAAAAAAAAATCAATCTCAATTCATTTAATAAAACGCAGATTCCCGAAAGAACTATTGGTCTATCTGACAATTACAACCCAGCTATGAGTTAATGACATAAGTAAGTTATGATAACAATTAAGGACAAATACGAGAATTTTTTCAGCAGTCCATTGGGAATTCTTTCAGGAATTCATTCCAGAATTCCTCAAGAAGCTCCACAGGAAACTCCAACTGGACTTTCTTTCAGATTTCTTCCAGGAATTCATATGGGAACTTCTTCGGAAGTTTCTTCGAGAATTCTTGCAGGAATCCCTTGGGAAAATTTCAAGAAGTTTCTTCTGGAAATTTTGCATGAGTTCTTCCATGAACTCTTTCAGGTGTTTTAATAGGAAAGCCTTCAGGAGTTCCTCCGGAAATTCCTCCAGTGGTTCCTTTGGGCATTCTTCCAGTTCTTTCAGAAATTCGTTGAGAAGGACTCTTAAGTATTTTTACGGGAGTTCCTTTGACAATTTATCCAGGAATTCCATCGGAAATTCCTAAAACAATTTCTCCGAGGATTCATTTAACATTTCTTTTGAGAATTTGCTTCGGCAATTCCTTCAGGAGTCTAATCGGATACTACTAATGAAGTTTTCTCGAGAATACATTTTGTTGCTGACAACCCTGTAAGCGGGCACTCCCTAGAGTATAATGATAAGAAATTAGACTCAGAGAAAATGTCAGTTGAAGTGTCAATGAGAATTGTCATACTTCCTCCGGAAGTTTCCCCGGGAAATCTTGCAGGAGTTTCCTCCGGAATGTCTCCTGCAATTCTATAAGGAATAACTCTAGAAGTTTCTTTGGCAGTTCCTCAACAGGAATTCCTCAAAGACTTCTTTGACAAATTCATTCAGTAGTTCCTCTAAAAGTCCCTTCATGAATTTTTCCGGGAATTCTACAAGAAGATTCTTGGGTATTACTACAGTTGCTTTATCAGGAGTACCTTTTGGAGTTTCATCGAGAATCACTCCACGAGTTAAATCAAAAAATCTCCCAGCAGCTGCTTTGAGATTTCCACCAGTAATTTTACAAGGATTCCTATCAGGAATTTGTTTGGTACTTACTCCAGGACTTCCTTCAAGCATTTTTTCAAAATATCCGAAATAAAATGAATTCTTCCAATATTTATACTAGAGACTCTTGCAAAAGATTCTTCAAGAAATCCTTCATAAATTTCTTCTTGAAGTCTTACAGGAGTATCTACAGATTTTTTTTTTCAGAAATTTCTCTGAAAATACTGTGATAAGTTCCTACGGAATCTTTCTCTAGAGTTTGAAGAAAATCTAGGAATTCCGTCAAGAATTCCTTTCAGTAATCTTCCAGAAATTGCTTCTGGAATTCTTTCAGGAGTTTCTTCGGAAACTGTCCCACGAGTTCCTTCAGACATAGCTATAGGAATTTCTTCTCGATTTGGTCCTGAAATTCAAAATCCCTTCGGTTATTCCCCTAGAAGTTTCCTCGAAAACTCTTCAAGAATTTCCAACGGAAATTCTCCCAGCAGTTCATTCGGAAACTCTTTAAAAGTTTCTTTCGGATATTTCTTGAGGAATTCTTCAGGAGTTTCAGTAGTTTCCAGTGTGAAAGTTTACAAAAACTCTTCTAAGGATTTCTTTGGGAATTTTTTCAAGTGTTCCGCCAGAGTTTCTACAGGAGTTCCAACAGGAATTACTCCAACTCCAGTAATCCAGTAGGTTTACCGGAAATTCAACCAGCTGTATCTTCGGGAATTTGTAAGTGAGTTCCTGCAGGAATGTCTTCGCAAATTCCCCAGAAATTCCTTAGAGAATCGCTTAAGAAAATACTCCAATCAGCATGGGCGTAGCCAGGGGGGGGGGGGCTTTTTTTAAACGTTCCTCCAGACATTTCTTCGGGCAATCCTCCAGGATTTTAACCAGATTTTTTTCCAGGGACTCCAAGGAATTCCGCCAAAAAATCATCCAGGAATTAAGTCATTAATTCCTCCACGAATTTCATCCGGAAATCCTCCAGAATTTCTTTCACCAATTCCTCCAGTGATTCCTGCTAGAATTTCTTTAGAAATTCTCCAGTGATTCTTTCAGTAATTCTTCCAGGATTTTCTGCAAGAATTCCTCTTTTTTTTTCTAAGGTATTAATCCAGGAACTTCTTTTCCAGGAACTCTCCCAGGTATAAGGCCAAACATTTTTTTTAATATTTCCCTTGGAATTTCACCTGGGATTCCTCCAGGGACTCGTCTAGGGATTCCACGAGGCATTCTTGCAGAAATTCCTCCAGGCATTCCTTAAGGAGTTCCTCGAGAGTTTCTCAAGGGAATTCTATAGAAGTTCCTCTTGGGATTTATCCAAGATTTTTTCCAGGAATTCCTCCAGTAGTTCCTCCAGGGATTCCTCCAGGGATTCCTCCAGGGATTCCTCCAGATATTCATCTAGGAATTCCTCCAGGGATTCCTCTAGAACGAACACTCATGGGGATTCCAAAGCACTTCATAAATAATTTTATGGAATATTACTGGATGGATTTCGCAAGGAGCTTCTGCAATAATTTGCGGTGGATCTGTTGCAAGAATTCCCGAAGGACCAGCTAGAGGAATTTCTGATTGGACTTCCCAAATGTCAGGTGAAGCACCTGGAGGAATACCGAAAGAAACTCCCGATGCATAAATGTTTTGTAGGAATTCGTCACTGAAATTGCTCGAAGAGTTGGCATGATGAATTCTCAATGAAACTTCTGGAAGATTTCCGAAAGAAACTCTTGCGTGAATTCCCTGTGGAGCTCTTGTAAGGATCCCAGATGAAATTTTTGGAGGGATTTCCAAATGGTCTTCAGGAGCTATCAAATGCAAATGCAACTTCCGAGATTATGCTCGACGAAACACCTGGGAAGCACTAGAATGAACTATCACAAGAAATTAATAAAAAAAAAAAACATCCCAAAAGAAGTTCTACAAAAACTAGGCAGGTGCAAATCTATATATATATATATATATATATATATATATATATATATATATATATATATATATATATATATATATATATATATATATATATATATATATATATATATATATAAAAATGAGTTTGAAAGTCCTTTGAGGCAACAAAACTCACAAACGGATGACCCGATCAGCATGATTATTGCACGGTTTGATTCGTATTCATGGTGGCTGTGTTTATATGTAGAAAAAGTTACGAAAATCACCTTAAAAAGTTAAAAAAAAATGAGAAAATACTGATTTTTTATGACCGGGGAAGAAAATCAACATGATCAAAATGAAATCAATCTAGAGTGCGGTGCTGTTATGAGCTCAACAATTGTCAAACCACCCCAGCTTGGCAAGACATCGTTTGCCGGGACAGCTAGTCGTAAATAAAAAAAATTCGGCTGAATTTTCTACGGAACTCGTGGAGGGATTCCCCAAGAAGAACTTAAGAAAAAATGGAGAATTTGCCGGGATATTTTAAAGCAGTTTTCGAAATGACTTCCCATAAAATCCCAGATAATATTTCTGAAAAATAAAACACTGATTCTAAAAAAGATACACGTGATTCTATGGCAATTACTTTTGGAATTCTTTTTAAATTTTCTTAAGAAATTTCTTTGATGATTTCTGAAATTTTTTTTAGAATTTCTTTGAATTTTTTTTTGTGAATGTTTGTGGAAATTTTTATAGAATATATTTCGGCAATTTATTTTGAGAATGGATCCGGCCAATTTAAAAAAAAGCCTTAATATTTTCTTGAGGAATTCCTCTGGTAATTCTTATATGAATTCTTTGGTTACTACTTTGAAAATTCTAGGGTAATTTTAATGGATATTGTTCCAGCAATTTCTTTGGGAAATTGTCAGGAAGTTTTTTGTGAATTTCATAGAATTTTCTTTGAGCAAGTCGAGTTGAGGATATATGATTTTTTAGTTCAGCAATTTTTGGAAGCAATGAATATAAATACTATTAAATCAAAAAGAAATTGCCTGAGAAATTTGCAAAATAACTGAGAAAAAAATTATTGTAATAATTTTAGAGAAATAGCCATTAAAATTATAGCAAACAAATTTTTAAAGATATTGCTGATCAAATTCCAATGAAAGTACCGCAGAAATTTTCAAAAAAAAACAACTATGCCGAAAAAATCCCTCAAAGAAAAGGCCATACTGCGGTCTAGCGAATACGGAATCGTGGGTACGAATCAACCAGTACCACCATAAGTATCCTAGGAAAGAAGAATCCCAGCAAGAATGCCAAGAGATATCCCTAGAGTCAAGTGGAGTTCCTGGAGGAATCCAAAGAGAAATATTTGGAGAAACCCCAGGAAAAAAAATCCGTCAGGATTTTCAGGAGGCAACACCGAACTTCTGCAAGACTCCTACGAAGATTACCTTGAATAATCCCAGCAAGATTTTAAATAAATCCCTGCAGAAATTCTTAGAAGAATCTCTAGAAGATTTCACGGAAGTATTACAGTAAGAATTTCTGGAGGAGTCCTAGGAGGAATTGCAGGAAGAACCATTGCAGCAAGAATAGATTGGGAAATCCAGCCGAAATTCCTGGAGAAAGGCCAAGAGGTACCTGGAGGAATTCCATGAGAAATTTATGAGAGAATTCTTGGTTAAAATTTCTTGGATAAAAATTCCTGGACGAATCACTGGAGAGCTTCTGAAGAAATCACAGGAAAAAACTCAGGGGGTATTCTTAGAAGGATTCTGGAATGTATCATTGTAGAAATCTCAGCAGAAATCCTAGGAGGAATTGCTGGAGGAAACTATACAGGAATTTCTAGAGAAACCCCATCAGGAATGCCTGGGGGAATCCAAAGAAAAAAAAACTTGGAATACCTTAAATAGTCCTTGCAAGAACTGGTAGAGATATTCTGGAAGAATCGATAGAGAAGGCCCTGAAGGAATCGCAGGAGGAATTTCAGGAAGATTTCCCGGAGGAATTGCATTCGTATAGGCATCACTAGAAGAATTTCTGGACGTGTCATTGTAAGAATTTCCGGAGGAATTGCTGGAAGAATCGTAGGAGGATTTTGAAGTATTCTTGGAGGAAGGCGAAAAGAAGATTCTTCAGGAAATCCATGAAGAATTTGTGGAGGAATCTTTGGATAAAACCTCTAGAGGAATTCCTTGATGAGTCCTTGGAGAAATCCCTGGTAGAACAACCAAAGGAATTTCTGCAAGAATTCCAGGGAGATTGCCTGGAAAGATCCCAGCAAAAAAAAAAACCAGGAGAAAGCTCTAGAAGAATCCGTAGCATAATTTCTGAAGTACCACAGTTAGAATTTTTGGAGGAAGAATAGCTGGAAGAACCACAGGAATTGCTTGAGGAATTCCAGGTGGAATATCTAGAGGAATTCTTAGAATTCCGGGAGGTATCATAGAAGTAATTTCTAGAGAAATCTTAGAAACAGGAATGCTGGAGGTATCCTAAGAGAAGTTCCTCTAACAAATTCGTTGAGGAATACCTATAGTTCTCCTTGAAAGGATCGGTGGAAGTATACTGGAGGAATTCCTGATGAAATCGCAGGAGGAGTTTCTGGAGAAATCTCAGGAAGATTTCCCGAAAGTATTGCAGCAAGTAAGTATGCCAGGAGAAATCACTGGAAGTATTTCTAAAGGAGTCCTAATGGGAATTGCGTGAAGAATTCCAGCTGGAATTTATGTAGGAAGGCCAATAGAAGTTCTTGGAGAAATTCCCTGTAGAATTTCTGGAAGAACCTCTGGATGGAGTCCTGGATAAACCCTTGAAGAAATCTCTGGAAAAATCACCGAAAGGATTTTTAGAAAAATCCCAGGGAGGTTTTCCGGAAAAACTTTTCTAGTAGTATTCCTAAAGGTGTCACAGTGAGAATTTTTAGAGTAGTTCTAAGAGAAATTGCTGGAAGAACTGCAGCAGGAGTTCTTGAGGAATCCTAGCCGCAATTTTTGGATGAATGCCATGAGAAATTTCTGAAAGAATCTGTGAACAAAATCTCTAAAGGAATTCTTGCACTCTTAGAAAAAATCATGTAAATTTAAGTTCACTTGGATGCACATAAAAAGAGCGGCCCTTTTGACACAAATTTACATCTTCTATCACAAATAAAGTCGAGCTAGCAATCGCTAGAGCCAAAGCGAGAGATAAAACTTATGTAAGTAAAATAATGAACTAGATTCGAACTCTGGTCCGCTGATTGAGAGGCACGTACTATACCTCTCGGCTGTATCACCGAGTTGTGAGACAAATGATCAATTTAGAACTGTTTCTACATATCTGGTCAGATAGGTTTGTTGACATCTTGTGCAAACAACTCGAACTTACATGATGGATGTAAAATTGAGTCAAATTTGCCATTCAGTCATGAAATGTTTAAGTACGTTGATGGCTTACGTCACGTGTAAATTCCTATTTTTTTAAGAGTGTGGAAGAAACACCGTAGGAACTTCTGAAAGGATCCCAGGAAGATTGTTTTCACACCTAGAAAATATCATAAAATTTTAAGTGTCCTAAACCTGACATATTCGAGCATCTTCAAAAACACAAATTTAGAGGTTATAACATGTAAATTTACGTCTTTCAAGACACCTCAAAATAAAACTTATTTTTTCTAAGCGTCTAGCAATCGCTAGAACCGATTTGACAGATAAAACATAGAAAAGTAAAATATTGTCAAGCATGGGATTCGAACTCTGGATCTGCTGATTGTGAGCCACATCTCTTACCTCTCGGCTATTTCACTGAGTTGGAAGGTGGTTGATGAACGTGATACTGATTCTACGTTTCTGGTGAAACGGATTTGTTAACCAACCAGCACTTACATGATGCGCGTCAAACTGAGTCCAATTTGTGATTCAGTCTTAAAAACATTTACGTTTTTTGGTGATTCCGTTTCGTGGAAATTTCAGAATTTCTAAGTGTGTTGAATAACCAAACCCCCTTAAAAATTAGGATACACGTGACGGAAACCATCAACGTACGTAAACATTCTATGACTGAAATCTTCATTACACCAACAAAGCTAGCCATGAAAGTGTTTGACAATTCACAGGTAATTTTGACAGACCACACACATGCACGAAAAAGACGGATAACATATTCTACTTTATCGATCTTGTTGCCGTCCTTTTCATGCTCATTATACATCTGTCAAAATGACCTGAGAATTGTCAGTCATTTTGAGGTTAGGTTCGTTGGTGTAATGAAGAATGGCAAATTTGACTCAATTTTACTTTCATCATGTAAGCTCGAGTTGGCTGCACAAAATGTCAATAAACCTATCTGATCAGGTAGGTAGAAACAGTTTCATATTTATCATCCATTTTCCAACTCGGTAATACAGCCGAGAGATATAATGATTGCCTGTCAATCAGAAGATCAATGTTCGAATCCAGGTCAACATTTTACAATGTATTTTATTTTCATGTTTTATCTGGCGATTCGGTTCTAGCGATTGCTAGCTCGACTTTATTCGTGCTAGAAGACGTAAATTTGAGTGAAACGGGCCGCTCCTTTTATGTGCATCCAAATGAACTTAAATTTACATGATTTTTTCTAAGAGTGCACACTCTTAGAAAAAAAAAACATGTAAATTTAAGTTTACTTGGATGCACATAAAAGGAGCGGCCCGTTTGACACAAATTTACGTCTTCTATCACAAATAAAGTCCAGCTAGCAATCGCTAGAGCCGAAGCAAGAAATACAACATATGTAAGTAAAATAATGAACTGGATTCAAACTCTGGTCCGCTGATTGAGAGGCACGTACTATACCTCTCGGCTGTATCATCGAGTTGTAAGACAAGCGATAAATGTAAAACTGTTTCTACCTATCTGGTCGGATAGGTTTGTTGACATCTTGTGCAACTAACGCGAACTTACATGATGGATGTAAAATAGAGTCAAATTTGCCATTCAGTCATGAAGTGTTTACGTACGTTGATGGTTTACGTCACGTGTAAATTCCTAATTTTTTAAGAGTGCAGGAATCCCTAGAAGAATTTGAAAACCAGGAATCCCTAGAAGAATTGCGAGAGGTATCATAGTAAGAATTTCCAAAGAATCCTAAGAGAAATTGCTGGATCAATCTCTGCAGAAATTTCTAGTATGTATAACCCCACCAAGACTGCCTGGAGAATCCTAACGGAAGTTTATTAAAGAAATATCGCGAAAAATCCATAAAGGATGCCTTAAGAAATCACTGTATGAATAGAGAGAGGTATTTCGGGAGGAATCTATGAAGAAGCCTGTTGATTGTTCTTACCAATCATATCCAAAACGTCAAACTGTACAACAGGTATAGGGTAAACAGGTATAATATGCCCCCCCCCCCTAAGCAGAAATGGCAATATATCTGAAACTGGCGCCTTATTCCATCTATTGTTCACTGCAAATCGTTGTTACTAAAGTTAGTGAAGTGTTGCATGCGAACTTTGCCTTTGGAGAAGTGGCTATGGAAGCTTTAAAACGTTTTTCGAAAACGTTCCAAATTTTGCCTTTTCAAAACAAACGGGGCAATACGCCCCATCAAAAGAAAAACATCCAGCCTCGTGATAAAACTGTCCCAGGGGATAATTCCACCACATGCTTATCCTAGGAGGGTCTTTCAACAAAGGTTTAACTGCATAAAAGTTGCAAAGTAACACATGCGAATAGAACTAGCTTCGTTTACAATGAAGTCAGCTCACAAGAGGTAAAATATTTCGCCAAAAGCCTCGATTTCAGACTTTTTAATATTTTTATTGCTTTTCTGTACCAATCCACTAACGGTCCAGCTTGGCAATAATTCTTCAATATTTGAGATTTCTAATCGATCACGCATGCGAAAAGCGCTTGAATCGTTAGAAAATGAAGAGGGGCGTTTTGCCCCGCTGGGGCGCATTATACCCTTTTACCCTATAAGTAATTCCGGGTGTGCTTAAATTTTGTTTAAAAGTGCCAATAATAAATATTATAATTATTGTGTGAAATTTCAAATTTTGGGTGGCTGTCAAGTGTCAAGGAAAAATTCTAGGGGGTGCCACATTTGTTCTAGGGGGTGCCAGGCACCCCTGAAACCCCCCTAGCTACGCCAATGGAATCACCTCAAGTACCGTGGATACACAATTATGGATCACACACGGATACAGATCAATTCGATGTTTACGGTCCAATGTCGCCTCACTGCACAGCATGACATAACATATATGTTATGCTATAGCATAGTCTTCATAGCATAAACACTATACTATGGAACGCCATGCCATGCTTAGTTGCAACATACAACCGTAAACATCGAATTGATCCGTAACCGTGTGTGATCCATTATTGTGTATCCACGGTATTATCTCCTTATCTCCCATTAAGGGTCTGTGTCAATTGGCGAATTAAAATTAATTTTTACTTAAATTTGACAGTTCAACACTTAAACTTGACAGTTTTCCTAAGGAAATAATTATCGAACTGTCAAGTTTAAGTGAAAATTAATTTTAATTAACCTATTGACACAGACCCTAAAAATATTCATATGAATGGCACGCGGCACGAAGCCTTTACGAGATGTGTTGAGCTTCAGGTAGAGCTTCCGTGTTTCTTGAGAACTGCACAACAGCTCCATTTCTTTGCACTCCGCTTTTCGCAGGCGGCGTTTTGACTTCCGAAAGAGACGGGTTTGCCGGGTTCCATGCTGCAGTATTAACGTCTTCGCTGCATTCTTCTCCTTCAAAAGCACTCTGCACTCCTTTTCGAACTATTCGTTCCGTCAACCCCGTTCCACGTACCCATTGGTGATCTCAGATGCGTGGTTGATGGCGATTTTTACTGTACTCGAGCTCGCCCTCGTTTGGCAACGCTACCTCGAGATTCTGCGCCTATGCTGAGGCGACATCCGATTGAAAAATGAACATGGATTGTGCCACTAAGGTTTGTTGGCAATTCTTGAATGCTGCAGAAATTATTACCTTCCAACTTCACCGCTATCCTCGAAAACATACTGCACCTAATGATATCAATCATCAGCTTTCCTATAAGCTTTCAGTCCCCATCCGTCAAACCATCACTCCCATATGTACATAAAGCATTCAAGACCTGTTGAACCTTGGCAGGTTTTCATTTTCCTCCTTTTCCTATGAAGACGACGATCAACTATTAGTCAGTGTATGAGGGTAGCATAACAGATGCATATTCAAGTGACGACATTTCACCACCGATGGCAGGCAGCCATCCGAGTATGCCCCCGCAACACTACTAAGGTCTACCGGAGAAGCGGTCCCATTTCGCAAGAAACATCCCCACGGCAAACGGGTGTAGGAACATCTTTCTGCGGACGAAGCCAACTCTCCGGTCGACAATAGCTGTCAGCTAATAGTCAGTCAGCTAGCTAGTCAGGCAAGCTGGAGTTTCCTCAACGGCGGTGGTGGGCGTGCAGATGGTTCACCTTCGGGCTTTTGTGGGAAATCTAGCTGCCACGGTGAGGACAACGCAACGCAACGGTTGCAACGATGACGACGACGACGACGTTGATGGCAGGAGCGCCTTGGGAAAGAAAAACAATACTGCCTTTATAGGGGAACAAATCGAATTACAAGCTATGAGATTCAATTACCTGTTTAGTTTGTCGAGTTCTTTGGCAGGGGGTATATCATCTCTGTGATAGGTTTTACTTTATGGTCGGCTCTCGGTTACTTACCACCGGAACCGGAGAGACAATGATTTGTGGAAATGCATAACCTAATTCTGAGGGATTTAAGCTTCACCTTCAACCGATCAGGGCAAAACAATGAAATTGAAGGTTGCTTATAAAGTACACTTTTAAATTTTGCATCATACAGAACAGAAACTGTCAGGTTAATCTTCACAGTAATACTGAAAGGTAAAACATTGAGAGAACAATAGAGCGCTCATCAAATTCTTAGCCTTCCTGTCACCATCCGAATTCTCGTAGAAAAGTTAACTTCTAGCCGTAGTAAAATTAGTAAACTTTCTCCCGAAAATCACAAGCAGAATCTATTTGCACTCGGACAAGGCACGTAATTTACCATTTAAGCAAAACTTGATTGTATGAATTTTTGCGTTTTTTTTTTCGGGGGCTTGCTCCTGATGTCGACACTTGTTCTGTTGACTTACTTTCGAACTTTTCGGCCTTTTTTGTGTTCGTCGTTGACCGTTGTCGGTGGCCAGGACATTTTCGCTGTAAATTCGATTATGGCGACAGTTGGACATTGTTGCTGCTGTGGATGTGAAATTCTTCGAAAATTAGGAAGTACAGAGTCGTGTAATAATAACTTCGATTGTCTAGCGGTGTTGGTTTGGTTTCCTACGTTGCCATACTTTATGAGTATTTCGATTCTTAGTGGTCTGTTAGCCATCATCCTGAGGTTTCATCCTTTGATGTTCTTAGTCTCCTTTTCTGACTGTAGCCATATTGCATAGCATGAGAATTTAAATACAATTAAACCCCAATTCACGCTCACTTTATTTGCTGCAAACTCAATTTACGCCCTCTCCCCCCATTTACGCACTGATTCTCAAACATCGCTCCCCAATTTATACAAGAACCGGAAGTCCTAGGAGAAAGTGTGAATGTGTTTAAGTGAGGTCATGTAAGCCTCAGGGGTTTCCAATCTTTCTCAGTGCGATAAGTAAAATAAAAATTACATTGAGAATCCCTGAAATGCCCGGGACAACTCAACTCGCAAACCCCCTGAAGCCACCGGGGAACCCACAAGACCCCTTGGAACACCTCTTGAAGCCCTCTGAAATGCACCTGAGACGACCCTCTGAAACCACCAACAACGCCCCTGGACCCCAGAAACTCCACTTAAAAGACCCAGAGAATCCTTTTAACGCCCTGGGATCTGCTGGATCTTCCCCTGGAGCCTCTTTAGAAACAACCCTGGAGCCCCGTTGAGAACCCCTGAAACTACCGAGAAACTCCTGAAACGTTCCTAAGGTTTCCTGGGAACCTCTGAGATCTCCTAAGCACCCCTGAGACCCCATATAATCCTGTTTGAAACAGCATGAGACGCTCTGAAAACCCCTGGGAGCATCTTTAACTCCCACTGAAAACTCCTGAGCCCTCTGGGCTCCCTAAAACACCCCTGAGGACCCATGAAACTCCTAGAAACGCCCTTCAGACACTTTGGAACTCCCCTTGAAATCTTCTGAGACTTTTTCAAGTTAAATATATAACGAAGCCACACCTCGAATTTTCAAAAGCACAAATCTGCAGATCCGAAAATTGGTTTGCGCTGAAAAGTTGATCGATCGGTCACGACCATCGGGTCACCAATCGATCAACTTTTCAGCGCAAACCGACTTTTGGTTGCTCAGATTAATGCTCTTGAAAATTCGAGGTGTGGCTTCGTTATATATTCACCTTAAAAGCCCCTGCGACTCATTGTAATCCCTGAGAACTGCCAAAACAACCCTGAGACCTTTGAAACTTCCTGCCCCTGGGACCTCCTGAGAACCCCTAAGGGAGCATCCATTAAGTACACTACCCGTCATAAGTACGGACTCACAAAAAGTATTGCAACAATATTGCATCACCCTGACTCACCTCGATATCTCCAAAACCTGAGGACTTACAAAGATGCTGTCTTTAGGAAAGTTATTCAGAAGACCAAAAGCAACAACTTTTCTGAAGGCGGCATTTTTGTAGGTGTTCTGGTTTTAGAGATATCGAGGTGAGTCAGGGTGATGCAATATTGTTGCAATATTTTTTGTGAGTCCGTACTTATGACGGGTAGTGTACGTCACGCTTAAATCGGGAATTTTCGACCCCCCTTCCCCCTCTTCGTACGGGTTTTTCCTATACTTAATACGTTGCTTGTCACACTTTCACAAACCCCTCCTCCCGTCTAGGACCGTGACGTACTTAATGGATGGCCCCTAAACATCTCTGAGCATTTCTAGAGTCCTTGGATCTCCCAGGGACCTCCTGGAACTTTCCCTGGACCCCTTACACCCCACCGAAAACCCCAGAAACTCCCGAGAAATACCACGTACGACCCTGAGACCCCCTGATGAAACCCCCTGGACTCCTGAAATGCCTTCGGGACTCCCTTGAACTTCTTCTGAAACCCCTTGAATACCTCGGAAATGACACCGAGAGTCCCTGAGGACTTTTGAGACCCCTGAGTCTACATGGTTTAGGAATGACCACCAATACGAAAAAAAAAACATGTGAACATTCAACAACATTCTTCTTAGCACTTGTAATTAATAATTCTGTAGAAAAATCTACTCAGATGCTTTTTCAGGTAAACCGTAGAACTGATATAAATAATAAATGTAGTCGTACGATTTTCCCAAAAACCCTAATATGAATTAAAAAGGTAATTCCTCCAGGAAATTCTTCAAGAGTTTCTCTGGAATTATTCCAGGAGTTCCTCAGAAATTCCTCAAGGAGTTTCCAATCACTTCCTTTTGGAGTTCCCCTGGAATTCCTCCGAGAGTTCCTCGGGAATTCCTCCAGGAGTTCTCAGACAATTCCTGCAGGACTTCCTCTGAAAACCCTCCGGGATTATTATACAGATACAGATTTTTGGCCTTCTATACAGACAAGATACAGAGTACAGAAAAAAACAGATTTTCAAAATTTTATACAGATTTCTCCAGAAAGCACTGAATTTGAAGATATTTTCCAAAATGTTTATGAAAACTTTATAAATTGCTGCTTAAACTTTGTAGAATTTATGAAAAATTGTGCGTTTTTACCAACCCCCCCGTAACTTGACAGATGAGCTCAGTTTCGCGTACCTACTTGCAAATCGCAGATGTCGCTACTGTTCGTAAACAACGGGGCCGTCCTTCACTGACGCAACAATTTTTGTCCATGCGAAAACATCTTTTTGTTTCGTGGTGAGTGGAAGCCAACAAGAGGCTAGCGTTTCGTATCAAAAGGACGTATTCAACAGAAGCGCAAAAACTAATGTTCATTAAATTGAAATTATTTTGATTTTTCTTTTTGTTGTTCTAAGAAATGTAATAAAAGCACATGTTTAAACGGTCTTGCATATTAATTGGTGACTGCGCATACTAGACCAGAGGGCCGAGGGCCCATATAGCCGAGGCGGTAAACGCACGGGTATTCAGCATGACCATGCTGAGGGTGACGGGTTCGATTCCCAGTCGGTCCAGGATCTTTTCGTAAAGGAAATTTCCTTGACTTCCTTGGGCATAGAGTATCTTCGTGCCTGCCACACGATATACGCATGCAAAATGGTCATTGGCAGAGGAAGCTCTCAGTTAATAACTGTGGAAGTGCTCTTAGAATACTAGGCTGAGAAGCAGGCTTTGTCCCAATGAGGACGTTACGCCAAGAAGAGAGAGAGAGCATACTAGACCAAACCGAGGATCAAACTCGAAAAAAAAAACATCTGCAAAAGATTATTTTTAATTTCCATTTTGGCTTTGCCGCCAGATATTTAACTGTTAAATGTTAGCATAAGTAACCTAATTTATTACTTGCTGGTGCTTAATAACCGCACTAGAAGAAAACATGAGTTTCTTATTAATTTTATGAAAGTCGACTATTTTGCCTTTACCCGTTTTATAGATATAATGTTCGCTTCTAGTAAACAAATTCATCATGCCGCACTTAATTTGCATTTATCTACCACAAAAAATCGGAAATAACAAATTAAGGTTTCAATTTAATGTTTTAATATTTTTTGTGCGGTTTGTTATTGTCGGTTTTCGTCCTTTTCAAAAGTAGCGCTTGCAGCTTTGAATCTGACAGTACCACCCGGACCAACATTTTTAGGTACGCTGACGTTGTTCGGCAGCTGTCAAGTAGCTTCCGGGTTGGTTTTTACACATGTGTCAAGAAAAAAAAAACAGTGAAAATTAAAAACCATCAAAAAGAAATATTGTTTTATTAGTTTCTATTGAAATCGAGGACTGTCGGTGTCTGCTATACCCTCTAATACGGCGATACAGAAAAATCTGTATTGATACAGATTTTTGATAAAATAAATTGGCATCTTTGCTCCTGGAACTCTCCCTGGACCCCTTACACCCCACTGGAATCCCCCAAGAACCCCAGAAACTGCCGAAAAACTCCTCATACGTCTCTGAGACCCCCTGGAATCCCCAGTGAAACCCCCTAGACCCCTGCAATGCCTTCAATACCCACTGGAACTTCTTCTGAAACCCCTTGAGAACCTCTAAAATGAAGCTGAGACTCCCTGAGACCTTTTGGGCCCTTGAGTCCACGTGGTTTAGGAATGGCCACAAATTCGAAAAACATGTGCCCTCCTAGCACCAGTAATTAAAACACAAAAATCTTTTCAGATGCTTTTTCAGATAAACCGTAGAACTGATAGAAATAATAAAATGTATTCGTACGATTTTCTTAAAACCCTAATATTGACTGAAAAGGTGATTCCACCAGGAAATCTTTCAAGATTTTCTCTGAAATTATACCAGAAGTTCCTCAGATATTCCTCAAGGAGTTTCCAGACAATTCCTTCAGCAGTTCCCCTCCGGGAACTCTGGGAGTTCCTCTGGAACTCCTCTAGGAGATCCTCGGGCATTCCTCCAGGAGCTCCTAGACAATTCTTGCAAGAGTTCCTTCTGGAGTTGCCTTGGGAGTTGCACTGGATATCCTCCGGGAGTTCCTTGGGAATTCTTCAAGGATTCTTCTGTAATTCTTCCCAGAGTTCCTCTGAAATTGCTCCGGGAGTTTCTCGGGAATTCCTCCAGAATTTCCTCGGCAATACCTCCAGAAGTTCCTCAGGAATTCCTTCATGAATCCCTCTGAAATTCCTCCAGAAATCCCTCAGGGATTCTTCCTCGAATTTCTCAAGAACTCCACCAGGAATTCCTCAGAAATTCCACCAGGAATTCCTCTGGAATTCTTCCAGGATTTCCTCTGGAATTTCTCCGGGTGTTTCTTGGGAACTCCTCCAGGAATTCCTTAAGAAATTTATCAGGAAATCCTCGGGGATTTCTCCGGGGTTCCTCTGGAATTCTCCCATGAGTTCCTCGAGAGTTCCTCCAGGAGTTCCTCGGAAATTCCTCCGGGTGTTTCATTGAAAATTAATGCAGGAGTTCCTCGTGGCTTCCCCTGGGAGTTCTTTGGAAATTCCTCCAAGAGTTTCTCGGCAATTCCTCTAGAAGTTCCTCGGAAATTTCTCCAGGAGTTCCTCAGGAACTCTTCCAGGAATTTATCGGAAATTTATCCAGGAATTCCTTGGGAATTCCTCCAGGAGTTTCTCGAAAGCTCCTCCAGTTGTTCTTATGGGAATCCTAGATGTTCCTCAGGAATTATTTCGAAAATTCCTCGGAAATTTCTCCAGGAGTTTATCTTGTCAGAAATTCCACCAGGAGTTCCAAGGAAATTCTTTGGGAATTCCTTCAGGAGTTCCTCAGGAATTCCTCTTGGTGTTTCTTGGAAATTCCTCCAGGATTTCGTCTGAAATACCTATAGGAGTTTCTCTGAAATTCCTATGGGAGTATCTCTGGAATTCCTCCGGGTGTTTTTCGGGAACTCCTCCAGGAATTCATCAGGGAATACTCGGAAATTCATCCGGAATCTCCTCTGGAATTCTCGCACGAGTTCCTCGGGAATTCCTCCGGATTTTTCATTGAGAATTACTCCTGGAGTTCCTCTTGGCTTCTACTAGGAGTTCTTTGGGAATTCCTTAGGAAATTTTGGGAGTTCCTCCAAAATTCCTCCAGGATTTCCTCTGGAATTCCGCGAGGAATTCCTCCAGGAATTCCCCGAAAATGTATCGAGGAATTCTTCGGGAATTACTCCAGGAATTCCTTTGGAATTCCTCTAGGTGTTTCTTTGGAAGTCATCCAGGAATTCGTCGAAAAATCCTCCACTAGTTCCTTGGGAATTCCACCGGATGTTTCTCAGGAATTCCTTAAGGAATTCCTTGGGAATTCCTGTACGGGTCCAAGAGTTCCTCGAGAATTCCTTCAGGAGTTCCTTGGAAATTCCTCCAGGAGTTTGTCGGAAATTCCTTCTAAGGACTGTATCGGAAATTAACAATAAACGTTCAAAATGCTCTATCTCGAAGCGTGGTTGGTCTTTTTATTTCGGTTCTTCTATTAATTCTTCACGATATAGTTAAGTTTAGAACGGCTTGAAGAAATTTAGAAAATGTTTAGTATTATTGAAAATATGGTTCTTTGAGTACACCACACAGAATAACAATCTGTACAAAAGGCAATTTTTTTTAAATATTTTTAACGTTTCAATAATATGTAGCGAAAAAAAAATTGTACGGGGAAAAATCTGGAAAATGATGATTATTACTAGCAGTTATGTACACATAACATATCACTAAAAACCGACTTTTAAAATTCTTATTTTGGATAAAAAAAACCTCCAACATTAAGAATATGGTCTAACCCAAAAAACATCTACTTTTTGGTCGAACTTTGATGCTCTGTTTTAAATATCTTCAGAGGTTATAAAATTCCGTTCTCTGGTAAAACTATCTCTTCAATAAATTTAAATACATGCCCAATTGAAAAAAATGCGAATTTTCAACTTTATGTATTTTTTATTTGCGTAATTGTTCTTTAATGTCGCATAAAAAAAGAATTCATCGAAAAATGGCCATTTTTTCATTTTTAAGAATTGCGCTAAACCACGGAGGAAATTTTTCTTGATAAAAATAAATTTCCCAAATCATGAGCATTCTGAAAAAGAATATATTTGCACAAAAATAAGAGAAAAAATTGAATATGTTTCCACTGTTTTGGCTATTTCAAATTTTTAGGGGGTGTCCAACATTTTAAAAACATATGTGCAATCTTTGAGATAAAAGTCCAAGTTAAATGATTATTTTTTGAAAATCAGAACAGACATTCTTTATTTTAAAGATTTATATAGTATCTCCAAAAATAAAATTATGTTTTTTTCGAATAGATTATTTTTTAGGCAGTGGTGAACGTTTATAGTTAATTTCCGATACAGTCCTTAAAGTTGCACTGGACTTCGATCAGGAGTTTCTCAGGAATTCCTCCAGGAGTTCCTCGTGAATTTCTCCGTAAGTTCCTAGATAATTCCTCCAGGAGATGCTCGGTCATTCCTCGATCAGTTTCTTAAGATTTTCTACAGGAGTTCCTCGAGAATTTCTCCAGAATTCGGGAATTGTTCCAGGATGTTCTCCGGAGTTCGTCAAAGAATTTATCAGAAATGCATCTTGATGTTCCCTTTCAATACTTGCACGAAATCCTTGAGAACTCCCAGGGAACTTTCTGAGTAATTTCGCGGGAACCTGGACGAATTATGAAGGGACTCCTGTATTTATAGGGAACATCTAGATGAATTCCAGAGAAAACCCTAGTGGAACTCCCAAGTAACTCCTGGAGGTTTCCCGATGAACACCTGGAGGAGAACTCTTGGTGGAATTCCCGAGGAGCACCTGGAGATTATCATATGGAATATGTGGATGAATATCTGAGGAATTTCAAGTGGAACCCGCAAGGAACTCCTGGAGAAATTTCCGAAAACAAAATCCTGGTATACAATCGAGTGGTGGAACTTACAATAAACTCCTGGAGGATTTTCCGAGGAACTTCTGTACGAATTTCTCAGCAATTCCTATAAGAATTCGAGAAGAACTCCCGAAATGATTCTCGCGAAACTCCCGGGGGAATTCACGGGAAACTTGGAGGAATTACCGAGGAGCCTCTTCAGGAATCAAATGTTCCACTGGAAATCGGTAATTAAATTGAAGTTCCTCAAGGTCTCTTCACGAATTTCTTTAAGAATCTTTTTTTTTAAATGTTGAATGAGTTTCCATAAAATGTTTCTAAGAATATTTTTGATATTGCTTGCAGGATTTTCTACATGAGTTTCATCGGGAATTCTGACAAGCTTCCACAGAAAATTTTCCCAGGATATTATTTGAAAATTACTCCAGAAATTACTTCGTCAATTTATGCAGTAGTTCAATTGGAAATTCAACCTTTGCGCTTTGCGCAATTTCTTTTTAGAACCTGTCTAGGAGAACTATCTCCGGGAGTTCCTTCGGCAATTCCTCCTGAAGTTCAATAATTTCTCCAGGGGATCCATCGAAGGTTATCTTGGGAATTCTTTCTGGAATTCCTCCAGAAGTTGCATTCAACAATTCCTCTAGAAATTGCATTGATAATCTCTCCAGGAGTTCGATTGGAAATACCTACAATAACGTCGTTGACGATCTCTTCAAGAATTACTCTGGAATTTTTTCCTTAAGTTCAATTAGAAAGTCATCCAGAAGCTCCATTAGCAATTCTATTTTGAATTTCATTGGAAATTCTTCCAGAAGCTCCATTATACGATTCTCATAGGTTTTATTGAAAATTTTTCTATGATTTCCATTAAAAATTGGGATGCATCGGGTAATTCCTTCAGGAGTTCAGTAGGAATTGTTCCTGGAGTTCCATGAGGAACTTTTAGAAGAGATCCAGCGGAAACTTCTCTTGGAGTTTTATCGAGATATAATCCAGTTCGTTCATCGGCCTTTTTTTCAGGAATTTCACCGGAATGTTCCATGTTAGTTCCATTATTAATTGCTTTAGAATTTCCACCGAGAGTTTTTTTCCCCAACTTTCCATTCTAAATAACACATTTATCACAGAGGAATAAAAATCTACGCTGCCGCGACATTTGTAACAAGTGTGTTACTTGGGTTTAGGAACTCCTCCAGTAGTTCCAGTACTTCCATGAGTTTTGTCGGGAAATTCCTCAGGAATTGAGAATTCTTTCAGGAGCTCCATCAAAAATATCGCAAGCAGCTCCATTGGGAGTTTCCAAAGGAAGTCCTTCTACAATTCTTCCGGCAATTCCTTGGAGATTTGTTCAAGAATTCATTCGAAATTTTTTTCTAGAGTTCAATCTAGGTTTTCCTCAAAAGCTTTTTTAGTTCTTTACTTCTTTTTTCGAAAGTTCATTCGTTCATTTACCTTGAAGTTTTGCCAACAATTCCTTCAAGAGTTCCTCAACGAATTACTTCAAGAAATCATCCAGAAGTATCTGCTAGAATTTCTTCCAGACATCTCCCGGTAATTCCTGAAAGAATTCCTGAAAAAATCGTCTAAAGCCTTTAACCCTTTGGAGCCGGAGGGGTTATATATGACCCCGGCGATGAAACCGAGCATATCAAACGTGTTCGGCACCAGCGAGGTTGCGTCGACAGCGGCGAAAAAAATCGGCTCCAAAAGGTTAAACAATCCCACCGTTTAATGTCTGGAAAGAACTAACGATAGAATACCTGGAGAAAATACTGAAAGAATTCCCGAAGAAACTCCTTCTTATGCAATTCCTTGAAGAACTGAACAAATTCTTGGACAAATTTAACCCGTAAACACCCGGGATGATCTGCTTTTGGTAGGAATGCAATATCTTCTTTGTTTTAAAACATTTTACCCCGGATTTTTTTTATAGTCAAGGGGAATAGTTGCGCCAAGAAATGTATGGTACCTCCCCCTTTGCACCCTCCCCCCTTTTGCTGGGAGCCGAAAATACGTTGCTTTTTGTGTATTTTAAATAAATTCTACATGTTTTTGCTCAAATTTCATCGTTTTGCTAATCATCAATAGTTTTCACTGTTCCTGACATGTAATGTATTACTACCCATCATAGTATGTTGAAGTTTTGATCCCAGAGCTATTCTAAGGCCTCCAAAGTACTCCGAAGTTTGTGACACAAATCCAACATTCTTGACCAAATTTTATACACGATGAATGATTACAGAACATAGTCTACGGTACTCAAAAAGCCTCAAAGCATCCCTAGTAAACTCATGGTACATGTATTGGGTGATCTAGGTCATCCAAACTACTCTGGAATTCATTTTCTTGAGATCTTAAACATCTACCATCGTTTGTGTTGACTCTGTTCAAGAAATTTAGTTACGTTGATGTCCATTAGACCTCGCAATGCTATGAGTAACTTGATATTGTGGCAGTTGGACATTCCGTGAAATACAAATGGCCTCCAAGACATTTTGAAGTTTGGTTAACAATATCTACATACTGTATCATGCTTTAATTGTCGAAAAAAAAATCGTGGAATGTAGTATACACTACTGATGGAACCACAGTGCACATCTATATTGCTTTTGGTATATTCATGGGATATTCCAGGCTTTCCAAACTATTCTGGAATAAGGAACTTCAAGGTTTACAGGCTCTACTCTTGTTCCTCTTCACTCTATCGGCACAATTATTTCACGATTGTATCTGTTGCAACCTATTATATCACGAGTGCCTTTATTTGTTGCTATTTTGTGTCTACTGGCATACAAATGGACCCAATGTATTTTCACAATATCTGTAAATCTTAGGATATTTTTATTGTAGCGAATGCTCGCGAAATATAATCTACGCTACTCTTAGAACCTCAGAGTACAATTCTCATTACTTAGCAACATTCAGTTGGTGACCTAGGTCATCTAAACTATTCTGGAATTAAGAACTTCAAGCTTTTCAAGCTCTACTCTTGTGTCTCTTTACTTTATCGATGTAATTATTTCACGATAACATCTGTTGTATCTCATAATATTTTGAGTATTTCTTTTTGTTACTTGTACATCCACTGACATACACATAATCTTTATGATATTTTGAAGTGTCAGAAATTATCCAAGAATTACTCCAGGCATTCCTCGGAAATTCCTCCGGGAGTTCCTTAGATATTCATCGTGATGTTCTCTGAGAATATCTCTACGAGTTCCTAGGGAATGCCTCAGGACTTCCCGTGAAATTCTTCAGAAGTTTCCCAGCAGTTTCTCAAAAATTGCTTCAGCAGCTATGCTGGAATTCGTTCGGGAGTTCCTCAGAAATAACGACAAGAACCTTTGGAAAAATCCTGCAGGAGTTCTTCGGGAATTCCTCCAGAAGCTCCTCAAGTTCCTCAAATTCTCCGAGCATTCCACGGGAGGCCCCCAAAGATTTCTCCAGGCGTTCCCTTAAAACTCCTCAAGGAAATTTCCCCAAGAGCTCCTCCAAAAATTTCTCCTAGGATTCCTCCAGAAAGTTTTCCTGGAATTCCTCCAGGAATTTTCTTAGGAATTTCTCCAGAGATTGCTCCAGCGATTTCTCTAGAAATTCATCCAGGAATTCCTTGAGTGATTTCTTCAGAGATTCCTTCAGGGATTCCTTCAGGAATACCCCCAGGGATTCCTTCGCGGATTCCTGCATGGAATCCTCCATGAACTCATCAAGGAATCATTCTGATATTCCTCCATTAATTCCTTCAGAGCTCCTGGCTAATTCGTGAAGAAATTCCTGGAGGATTTTTTTAATGAAAATTCTTGAGAATTTCATGAAGAAATTTCTGGACAAGTTCCTGTCGAAATTGCTGGAGGCATATTTTAAGGAATTTCCGGCTGAATTCTCGAAGAAATTTCAGGAAACACCCTGAAGAAAATACTGACGGATTTCTAAAAACTTTCTGAAGTTATTCTTACTGAAATTTCAGACGACGTTCCTGGATTAATTTATTAAAAATCATCCTGGTGAAATTCTGAAATAAACTCATTGAGGTTGTTCCCGAAGGGAAACCAAATTTTCCAAAGCTGCTGACTGGTTTTCAGCAACGCTTAAAACTGGAATTTATTTTTAATTCAATTAAATCCATTTCAAGCCTTATTGTTAATCTAAATCTACTTACAAGAAGCGGTTTCCTTGCCCGCTAAATATTTTCAACTTTTCCGGTTGTAAACTTGTGTTGGTGTTAGGTACCGCTACCCTAGACTACTTGTCGTTCGCGAATGCTTGGCTATCAACATAAATGTTAAATGTTCCCGAGCAGAAATGAATATCAAATTAATAACTACGAAATTACATGACCTGTTTTTGTATCATGTTCTGTTATTATTTAATTATCAAGGCATAGCTTTTCTGTAACATGTTTTGATGGACAATCTCATTTTGTTATAATCAAGCTATTGATATACATTCACTCAATTACATTTCAATAACATGTTTTGTTGAAGTACAAGTTTTGTTATTGTTGTACTATTGATAAACTTATCAACAATAGCACAACAGTAACAAGTTTTGAAATCAAAGCAACAATTCGATAATAATGACCTGTCCTTTTGTTTTGTTCCATTTTTGTATTCAGTTAGGATGGAAATTTTTGAAAGAATCCTCTGATAATTCCTTAAATAACATTCGAAAAAAAAACATTTAGAAGTTCTGGCGGCAACTTTTAATATCCTGAAGAAGTCTTCAAAAGAACTTCTGGCGCAATCCCCAATCTTCTTAGAAATTTCAAAAGTAATTCTTCTGAGCAATCATTAGAATTTTTGGCAAAAACTTTTTAAAAACTCCTGGAGAAATCTTCGGAAAAAAAAACTCCCGGTGAAATTCTCAAACAAATATTGGGATGACATTCGGGATAAATAATCACGGGAAATTCTGAAGGAATCCTTAAAGGAATTCTGTTTATAATTTTTGTGGAATTTCTAGAGAAGTCTTTGAAAATCTATGAATGAGTTTGTGGAAGAACTCTCGGAGAAATTTTTGGAAGATTTTTCTTTTACATTCTCGTAGAATGAATTAAAAACTAAATTTAGTATTTTCCGATCATTCAAAGTAATGTTACTCATGTTATTGGTGGGTTTTTGAGACAAAGTGAATAATTTTATATAATAAGTATCATAATTTACTTAGTTATGATTTTGATATTACAGTAAGGACCCGATTTTGTCAGCCCCATTTTGCGACAAACTTTTTGCTCTAGTTATCTTACGGTCAAACTTTATCCAATTCATTCATGTTTATCATCAAACTACAGCTTAAGAGCAGAACATAGAGGGATAAAGAGTTTGAAAAGTTGTTTAGGTTTTCGAGGAGAGTAAAAAATGTGTTCCGAAAAGGGGCTGACAAAATCGGGTCACTTATGTATAACAAATTTTTCTTTCCGATTATTATCAATAACATATTAATATCAAAATTTGTTATTAACATATTTTCAAAATTCACTGTTATTAAGTTGTTATTGAAACTAACAAAACAAGTTATTAAAATGGTTTTCCAAGAACATTTTTTTGTTATGATATTTGTTATTTTGCCGCTTATGACAGACAAGTTTATAACATAATATGTTATGTTAATAACTTAAAAATAATCGACTCTATTATTCAGTTATTTTACCCAAATAACACAGCTCCTTATGCTGTTGGTATTCCCTTCTGCTCGGGTTATTAGACGACGGTTCTCCATTTCTCTTCACAAATCTACTTACGCATATCGTTTAGGACAAATGCTGTTGCTTCCCTTTCCGTTTGCACTACCAGGTTGATCTTCACACCCACTAGAGAATATACGATTAGTATTTTACATTGGTAGTGTACCCTAATTACCCCTTTCCTTTCTGTTTTTACCTGCAGAATCGTATAAACTATCTCGAGAGGAATTTTAATTTTCACGCTCAATATCACTGCACTTGTAAATTACTCGATCTCAAATTGTGGTGGAAATTTGGAATTCAACTATCACTAAATCACAACTATTCTTTTTCCTTTCCAATAACGAATAGCAACTTTTTCCCTTTTCAACAGCTGTTTTGTGTTTTGCTATTTTGTTGTGCCTATCTACACTACCACTATTATGCACGAATTTGTGCGAGCTGTCATGCTCATTCATTTATGCTAGACTAGACAGGTTCAATATTGGACCTGTTCAATTATTTAATTGAACTTACTTCGGCGTTGCAACAGAGGCATTCCTGAAGAAAGTTCTGCAGTTTATAAGAAATTCCTGGCAGAGCTTTTGCAACAATTCCTGAAAAAGTTACTGGATAATTCCTGGAGCAACTCCTACAGGAAACTCCTGGAGGTGCTCTTGAAGAAATTCTGAAGATATTCCCGAAGAAATATAATTCCTGGAACAAATTTTGAATATATTTCTTGATAATGTTTCTAGAAGAAAATTGTGATGAAATTCCAGAGTAACTGCTGAAAGTAATCCTAGAAGAGTTAATGATATTTGTTTGCAGAAGGAAGAGAGGACTCTCTATAGAAATTCTGAAAGAAATTTCTAGAAAATTTCCTGAAGAAAATATTTGGAAACGCTCTTAAAGCAATTCCTGAAAAAATGCTGGAGTAATTTCCGGTAAAATTTCTGTAGGGATTTGTGGAGAAATGCAAGCAGGAATTGCTGAACCAATTTCTGATGAAATTTGTGGTGGAATTTTGAAGCAACTCCAGGAGGAATTACTGAAAAATCCTAGAAAAATCCGTGAGAACATTTCCTGGAGGAATTCCTGAAGAAAAACCTGAGAAAACTTCTGGAATAATTTATGACGTAGTTATTCGTTCCTGAAAACAAAAACCTTCGGAGGATCTTCTTAAAACTCCTGAAGGAATTTTTCAAGAATTTTGTGGAGGAATGATTAATTGATCTGCTGTAGGCTTAGCGCCTTGCTTCATAAATGCAATTTTATTGGTTTTTTGAGTAGTGATGCTAAATAAATGGGAACTTATTATGTCGAACCTTGTTTGAACCAAAGCTGGAGGAGCAACCACCTGCTAATTAGCAGACTGCACTCCGCAATCAGCACCTCAAAGTTGTTCAAGCGATATGATTGATTTCTTTTCGCAATTAAACTTCCTTCCCGGTATTAAGTTGGTCTCGATGGGCGATTGGGCAATTGCCCGTGCGGTTTGATCCCAACCGAAAGTCAACTCAAACAAGCAATCGATACACCAAATTAGCTGGTCCCAATCGAAACGGTTGTACTGGGATGGGATCGTTACAAGGAAAAAGCAATAGTCGGTACATTTCCACTAGAGGGAAACGAATCTTCAAGGGAGGTCAAACTCTTACAGAAAAAAATCAATCACACTCTTGGATAAGTGTGAACGTTTTTCCAATGCAATGATGATGACGATGCCAGTAATTTCTCCGGTCTTGTGTCAGTGATGCCCTGAAAAGATAAGATTCCCTGTCTTGCAAGCTGTAGATAGATACCAATCTGGGTTCCATCGGCCTTCACTTCATTAACGCCTATTTCTGGGGCTCGCCTTATTTTCTCCCACCACCTCATTTGTGGTTTCGGCTCATTATGGCAGTCTGAATTCGGTGTATGTATATATAGTAGATATACCCAGTGCTGAAAAATTCATTTCGTCATATCTAAATTCAATCACCTACAGCTCATTTTAGAAGCTGAACTTGAGAATATGGTATATGAAAAACTTGTGCGGCTAGACCAGTTCTGCAAGAAAGTCACGGAAAAACCGCTATTATTTGAATATTTAGGGTAAATGTCACGGGCTACCTTCAAAAAATGCCAATGATATTCACGGTGAATATCATTTGGCATTTTTCAAAGGTAGTCCGTGACATTTACCTTAAATATTCAAAAAATAGCAGTTTTTCCGTGACTTTCTTGCAGAACTGGTCTAGCTGCACAAGTTTTTCATATACCATATTATCAGGTTCAGCTTCTAAAATGAGCTGTAGGTGATTGAATTTTGATATGCCGAAATGAATTTTTCAGCACTGGATATACCTACTCGATTAGGATGCAGGACATATCTAAGCGGGCTGACTGGGAGGTTGTGGAAAGATCAAAAAACACTAGGCAACCGTCTTTCCTGTTTCTTTGTCGCTTTGCCGAGATTTTTGTTATTGGCTCAGACAGTCAGCCCACCCCGATGCGGATGATACGGTAAGTGTGGTGTGGCTTCGTCGTCGTCTTAATTTAATCAAGATTGTTTGTACGTGCGGTTAAGGCATTCGTGGGATCGTCTTTCTTGAGAGGTTGGTACTTTTTTTTTCCTCCAAGCTCGACATTCCAAATGGAACCTTAACTGACTTTGCAACTTCAAGTGTTTTTGCTCAAATTATTGGAGGACACTCTGTATCCATGGAAGTTGTGGATATTACCTAAGAAAATTTTCAGGACCGATAGGCAACCGAACCTAGACACCCTCAGCATGGTGTTGATGAATACCTACTTGCTACCCACTAGCTACCCGCTTTGGCACGTTGGGTCCACTATATGAGTGGGAGGTGTGCCATTCATAAAAAGGAAGGCGATTTGTCGGAGAAAATAAAGCAACGATAATGATGCTTGGCTACAACCAACCCCGGGTTGAATATTCAGTATGCAGACAGACACTAATAATACATGTAATGAAATTCTTTTCTTTTTTTCCAGGCGATATGGTAATACACTTTGTGTACGCTGTAATTTTCAGTCATCTCTAAATATTTGTTAAGTACCAACACGCGCTTGTTTCTCCATGAAACCATGCTCTTTAAGATGTTTGTGTTTCATGTATAAAGAGCATATACAGGGGATGGCCAGAATGTTTGGGATAGGCAACTTTTTTTTCTCTCACAAAAAAGTTCAACAAGCTATAACTTTTCATAGAGCGCATCAAAAAATCTCAAATTTTGACTGTTTGTCAACCTATTATGTGTGCATCATTGGTACAAATTTGGGCTCGATTGATTAATATTTCGCAAAGTTAGAACCGTTCAGGTAAAAGACTATTTTTCAGACAACTCATTTTTGAGGTGTCATATCTCGGAAACCAGTGAACCGAATTTAATGAAATTTTGAACGTACACTAACAATATGTAAATGCTTCACAAACTATTAAAACATAGGTACTTTTTAAACGTTGAAAAAAGTTATCATGGATTGACACTTTTTGGATTTTTCTTGAAAAAAATGTAATTTTTTTACATCAATGTCAATAAATTTTAGTGTTGATATCCAAAGATTGTCCACTCCTGTTCTCAAGTTACCTCTAATCAGATATATTAGAGCTTATTTAGATTGAAGGAAGAACACATTTAGTAATTTTTGGGTGGTATTGTAAATTTGACTTATTTTCCTCTATATGGGTAAACATTTCAATCCGGTATAACTTAATTCGCCGTGAGAAAATATTTCATTTTATATCGTCGTATTAGGTATCAATATATTGTTGATAAACGTTAAAAAATTCATTCAATTCGGTTCACTAGTTTCCGAGATATGACAGTTCAAAAATTTGTTGTCTAAATAATAGTGTTTTACCCAAACGGTTCTAACTTCACGAAAAATTAATCAATCGAGCCCAAATTTGTACCAATGATGCGAATATAATAGGTTGACGAACAGTCAAAATTTGAGAATTTTTGATGCACTCTATGAAAATTTACAGCATGTTGAATTTTTTTGTGGGAGAAAAAAAGTTGCCTATCCCAAACATTTTGGCCATCCCATGTATGTATTGACATGCATTACTCTATATCAACCATTAAAGTTGAAATAAAGTGAAAGGTGCCGCCACTTTTGTTTAACCGTTATGTGGCCGACAAACGTTTTGCTTTTTTCTATTTTAAATGGGTGCTGGGTACCCGGGTACCCTGCCGGCCACATAAGGGTTAATAACGATTATTCCAGTATAATCATAATTAAACAAGAATAGGTCCACTCCTCACTTTTATTCAACTTTGATGGTTCATATAGGGCAATTCACGTCAATATATGTGCTTTTTACATTATACGTACAGCTTCAACTAGCATGGTTACTTGGGTTATTACTTTCATAACCACTCATAACGACTAAGTGTGCATTTTTATTCAACCTTTACCCAACTATAAAGTACACCCGGATGCTTAGAAAGTTTAATCCAAATTGCATAACACTGCCTTCGTTCGCGAAGGAGTCGGAGGTAAGTAAAACGGTGATAGTAAACTAATTAAGAAAGTAGTTAGCCCGGCTAACTAACCGGGCATCGCCATCTTTGGACGCTGGTTTTATCCCTCTTTATGATGATAATAGTGCACATCCCACTAACCGTGTTACTACTGTACTGTGCATTTCAGTCGTTTGTTTTCTTTTAGTTTCTTGTACGCAGTAAGTACTTTGAAAATATTGTTTTTTTTTTGCATCTTAAGTGTTTTTTTTTATAGATTAGCAACATTTTACCAGTATTGTCATAGCAAAATCAGAGCTGATTACTTAATGTTGCAGTATGGGGATCCTGACAGAAGTTTCTTTTTTGAGATTAGCAAGATTTTTCTGAAGATTTCTCCAAAAAATGTTTGAGAATGCATTCGAATTTGACAGGCTTGGTGGTCTAGTGACTACCGCTTCTGATTCGCTAGAACAGAAACGGGATGGAAAAGCCGTTTCCCTTTTTATCCCTTCTCATGATTTTTTTTTCAAGAATTCACCCAAAAAATCTTCCAGAAATTCCTTCATGAACATCTCCAAAACTCTTCAGGAAACATCTGGAAATTCCTCAAGAAAATGCTTCTGGGACAACCCCAGGGATTCCTCCGAGAATTCCTTCAGGCTCCGAAACTTCTTCCCAGAATTCCTCCAAGAATTTCTACAGGAAATACTCCAAGAATTTTGTTAAGAATTCCTCTAAGAGCCCAATCAGGAATTTCTCCAAAAATTCCCCCAGGATTTTTTCCAAAAATTTATCCAAAAATTCCTCCAGCAATTTTTCAAGAATTTCTCCAGTTATTCCTCCAAAACTTTTGCTATGCATTCGTCCAGTAATTCCTACTGGATATGCTCCAGGATATATTTCCTTCAAAAATTATTCCAGGAATTACTCCAGAAAATATAAATTGAAGAAATAACTTCGAAAATCCTTTGAATATTCTTTGAAAATCCCTTCACAAATTACGACATGAATTCTTCTAGAATGTACTCCAGGAATTCCTCCAGGATTTTTCCCAGAAATTTGTCCAATAAATTTTTGAAGATATTTCTGGAAGAATTTTTGTACGAACTCTTTGAGGAATTCCTAAACGAAATTTGCAAGAAATTCTTGGAGAAATTCCTAGAGATATTCTTTGTGCTGCTCTTGAAAGAAGTATTCTTGAAAGAAAATCTTGGAAAAATTCCTGGAGGAATTTTTGGAGAAATTATTGATGGGATTCTTGAAGGCATTCTCAACAGCATTCTTGGAGTAATTCCTGGGGTTATTCTTGGAGAAGAAGTCTCGGAGCAGTTCCTGGAGAATTACCTGAAAACATTCTCGGAGGATTCCTGGAGTTGTCCCAGGAGTATTTTCTTGAGAAATTTCTGGAGGTTTTCTGAAGAATCTTGGAGGTATTCACGAAAGAATGTTTGAATTTTTTTTTTGATGAATCCTTGAAGGAATTTCTTGAAACAATTCTAGGAGGTATTTGTGGAGAAACTCCTGAAGGGATTATTGGCAGAAGTTATAGAGGGACCCTGGTGAAATTCTTGGGGAATGTCCTGTAGGATTTTTTGGAGGAATTCCTGGAGGGATTTTTGGTAGAATTCTAGGCAGTTGTCTTGGAGGAATTCCTGGAGGAATTCTTGGAGAAATTCTATGAGAAACTATTAGTACAATTCCTGGAGGAATTCTTGGGTGAATTCCTCAAGATGTCATAAGAGGAATTCCTGGAGGAACTCCTGGAATAATTCCTAAAGAAGTTCCTCGAGTAATTTTGGGAGGAATTTCTGAGGAAATTCCTGAAGGAATTCCCGAATGAATCCTTACAGTAATCTTTGGAGTATTTTCTTGAGGAATGACTAAAGGTTTCCTGAAGGATCCTGGAGGTATTCAAGAAAAAAAATTCTGGAGGAATTATTTAAAAAAAATCCTAAAAATCCCTGGAGGAATTTCTGGAAGATTTTTTTTTTAGGAATTCCTGGCTGAATGCTTCGAGGAATTTTTGAAGAAGTTCCTGGGTACCCAACAAACATTTTTGCTGTATGAGAGTGGAACAAACCATTCTTAAGCAAACTTTAGCTTAAGAAACTGTTATTCAGCTACTTCTGTTTCTTGGGTATTTTCTGAAGTAATTCCTGTTGGAATTCCTTGAAAAAATCTTCACGAATTCTTGGAGGAAATTCTGGAGAAATGCTTGCAAAATTTCTTGGCAGAAGTCTATGAGGCATTCCTGGAAAAATTCTTGGAGAAATACCTCGAGAGATTCTTTGTGCATTCCCAGTTGTGCATTTGGACGAGTCGGACGTGTGCTCCGTATCTCACCACGCGATAGACCTCGTATAAGTCGAGTTTTTTCCCCCGCAAGTGCGGAAGGTTTTTTATATCGTACGTTTTCCTGCTTGTGCGAAGTGTAGTGTCGCAAGGTGGTATCCAGCGCAACCCGGGAAGCGAGGTGCTTGCATCATCGTACATCAAAGAAAAAGCATCGCATCCAAGAAAGTCATCTTTATCGCCATCATCAGCCCCTCCGTCATCGAAGAGGACGGCGGCGACGGGTGCAAAGGCAGACGCGACGGACAGCTTTATCATCGACCTGCCTGTGATAAATATCTACCTGCTTCGGTCAGATAAGTATCACTCTTTCGATACACTCTTTTGTCCGCCCAATTTGTTTTGATCGCTTTTGTCTATTGTATCCCCAGTCCATATTCGACCACGTGCTTTTTTTGACATCCATAACAGTGGTTCCCAAACTACTGTAAACGGGTAAGGGTGTACAAACTGTAAATAACAGAACATTTTTTCTTTTTTTTTCAATACCGTTTTTTTTTGCATCCTACAGGGTGCGCTAAAATAAACATAAGAATTGAATTCGTATATTATTAGTACAAGTTTTTTTTTTTGCTTTATTTTTTTTCTATAAATTATTAACATTGTTTGGTTTACAAACCAAACAGTTGTCATCCTAAGGAAGAAAGTGCACTGTAAATACTTTAAGGTTTTTCTCTTCCTCTTTTGCACTTTTGAGTTATTTTCCATAAATTTGTTTCCACATGGACGATTCGATTGGAGGCGAAACGCCTCCCAATGATATCATTGCTCGTACGCGGTTTTATCAGCCATCTTCGCCTGGACCTTGGGTTGTCTATTTCCGGCGCAAATGCAAACCATTGAATATGCTTTCGATTTCTCGAGAGCTGACGCGTAAGTATCCTGGGACCGTTGTTCACCAAGTGAAAGCATCCAAGCTGCGTGTTACCGCACCTAGCTACAAAGCAGCAAATGAAATTGCTCAACACGAAGCGTTTACTGTTGAATACGCGGTCTATGTGCCAGCACGAGAAGTGGAGGTGGAGGGGAAGGTCCTCGACGAAATGCTGACATGTGAGGACATCAAGACCGGCTTTGGTCGGTTCAAAAATAGGTCAATTCCTGATGTGGCTATCCTAGACTGTAAACGCTTATCTAAGGTTTCCATGGAAGGAAATAAAAAGGTGTACTTGCCTTCAGCGTTTTTTCAAGTGACTTTTCCAGGTTCCGTCCTCCCGGAATTTGTTGTAATTGATGGTGGTTTTTACCCAGTGCATCTTTTTAGGCCGAAGGTTTTTAATTGTACCAAATGCAAGCAGTTTGGTCACAGTGGTCTACTGTGGCGGAGATCCACACGCTTTGCAAGTTTGCCCGGCTTTCAAAAGACGCATTCGAAATGAGAGTCACTCTATCATAAAGCGCTCCAAACAGACATATGCGGAGATGGTGAAATCTTTTAAAACACCAGATTCCGTGTCTGAATCAGCTGTCCCAGTTGAAAATCCCTATCAGGAGTTGTCTTCCGATGATCAGGACGATGGCGAAACTGATGAGGATAGATCTCTTTCGGAGGTACACGCACCTGGAAAAAGGAAGTCATCATCTTCCCCGGGATTGCGCCGAAAGGTCTTTTTAAAGTCTTCCCTCAAAAGTTTGCCTAATGTTGAAGGAGACGGGGTAAACTTAAAAACTCCGAAGAATCAGGTTCCTTCAGCTTCAGATCCATGTTGTAGCAAGAACCTGTCACCCCCGTCTCCGCCTGTTAAATACATTTCAAAGAGAAATAATCGACAAGGTAGCAAGAAAAAAGCTACCAAAGTTCCTCGCAGTTCAAACAAGCCTCCTAGACCCAAGCGAGGACTGTTTACTTTTAGGGTTCTCGTGGATCGCTTATATGATGCCCTCAGCCTTCCAGAAACATTTAGAGGCATTATTGATATGTTTATACCTACAGTAGAAGAATATCTTCGGAATCTGACACAATCATGGCCCCTGCTTGCTGCGATCATATCTTTCGATGGATAATTCATCAAGTGAGGTACAAGATATGATCACTGTGCTACAGTGGAACTGTCATAGTCTAAAACCTAAATTAGACCTGTTTAAGTTTTTGATTCACAACTCTGATTGTGATATATTTGCCCTTTGTGAAACATGGCTTTCTTCTGAAGATGAACTCAACTTCCACGATTTTAACATTATACGCCAGGATAGAGATGACCATTATGGGGGAGTTCTTTTGGGGATCAAAAAGACTTACTCATTTTATAGAATTCCAATCGCGACTCATCCTGGCGTAGAAATCGTCGCTTGCCAAATAAACGTAAAGGGTAAAGAACTTTGCGTAGCTTCCGTTTACATTCCTCCAAGAATTTCAATTAACCGCCGTCATCTTTGGAATGCGGTTTCTGCACTATCACATCCAGTTTTAATTCTGACGATAATAGAGCGGTCGTTTTCTATGATTTGTGCGACGATTTCAATTTGAACATTTTAAATACAGGTGAAGTGACACGTATTGCATCTGACGGCAAAGAAAGTCGTCTCGACCTATCACTGGGGTCAAGTTCACTATCATTCGATTGCTTGTGGAAGGTAATCGAGGATCCTCATGGTAGTGATCACTTACCCATTATAACCACCATAAAGCATAATAGTGAAAGGTCAGATCAACCAATTCAGGTTCCTTTTGACCTCACAAGGAATATCGATTGGCAAAAGTATGCAGAAGCGGTATCTTTTGGCATCGAATCATTCAATCCCCTTCCACCTTTGGATGAGTATCGATTCTTGTCTGAACTGATATATAAGAGTGCATTAGATTCACAAAAACGACGTGTTCCAAGTGCAACCTTCAAAAGAAGACCAGCCACACTAGGCTGGGATGATGATTGCACCCAGTTGTATCTTAAAAAATCTGATGCTTTCAAAACTTTTCGTAGGCACGGTACCTCAGATCTTTATCAAGAGTACGCAAAGCTCGAAAGACAGTTGAGAAACCTGCTGAAAGCAAAGAAGCGTAGTTATTGGCGACACTTCATTGAGGGTCTCTCAAGAGAAACTTCAATGACAACGCTTTGGAGAGTGGCTCGCAACATGCGAAACCGCTCTTCTTCTAATGAGAGTGACGAATACTCCAACCGTTGGATATTCAGCTTCGCGAAAAAGGTCTGCCCAGACTCAGTCCCAGCACAACCGATTTCTTGGGAAACATCCCCAAGAGTCGGTTCTCTGGACAGACCCTTCACTATGCTGGAACTTTCTATGGCTCTTCTTTCATCAAACAATTCCGCTCCGGGACGCGATATGATCAAGTTCAATCTTCTAAAGAATCTCCCAGATATCGCGAAAAGACGATTACTGGACCTGTTCAACTCATTCATGGAGAACAACATCGTTCCGCATGAATGGAGACAGGTCAAAGTAATAGCTATTCAAAAGCCTGGTAAACCAGCGTCTGATCATAATTCATACCGCCCAATTACTATGTTATCATGTTTAAGGAAATTGTTGGAAAAAATGATCCTATCACGACTCGATCATTGGGTCGAATCGAATAACTTGCTTTCAAATACACAGTTCGGGTTTCGCAAGGGCAAAGGAACAAACGATTGTCTAGCGTTGCTTTCAACAGATATTCAACTGGCCTATGCGGAAAAGGAGCAACTGGCTTCAGTTTTCTTGGATATTAAGGGCGCCTTTGATTCAGTTTCCATAGGAATATTGTCAGAAAAACTGCACAATAGTGGACTTCCAGGAATTTTAAATAATTTCTTGTATAATTTGTTGTCAGAAAAACATATGAGTTTCAATTTCGGACAACTGACAACTTCCAGAATTAGTTACATGGGCCTACCCCAAGGCTCATGTTTAAGTTCCTTGCTTTATAATTTTTACGTGAAAGACATTGATAGTTGCTTGGAAGGACAATGCACGCTAAGACAACTTGCAGATGATGCTGTGGTTTCTCTAAAAGGCCCACATGCAGAAATGTTGCAAAGATCATTGCAAAATTCTCTAAATAATCTGTCAATCTGGGCAAGAGATTTAGGGATCGAGTTTGCTCCGCAAAAAACTCAATTGGTTGTGTTTTCTAGAAAGCGAAACCCAGCCCAACTGAAACTCAATCTTTTGGGAATAGAAATCGACCAGTCTTTGACTTCGAAATACCTTGGGGTCTGGTTTGATTCAAAAGGCACTTGGGGTACCCAAATCAAGTATTTGGTGCAAAAATGTCAACAAAGGATCAATTTTCTACGCACAATTACCGGAACATGGTGGGGTGCTCACCCGGAAGACCTCATAAAACTTTACAAAACGACTATTCTCTCTGTTATTGAGTATGGCTCTTTCTGCTTCCACTCAGCAGCAAACTGCCACCTAATAAAGTTGGAACGAATTCAATACCGTTGTTTGCGTATTGCTCTCGGCTGTATGCACCCAACGCATAATGCGAGCCTTGAGGTCCTGGCAGGGGTGAAACCTCTCCAGAACCGATTCTGGGAGCTCTCGCTAAGGTTACTTATCAAGTGTGGAGTGAGCAACACATTTGTCATTGAAAACTTCGAAGAAATGCTCAGTCTGAACACTCAATCAAAATTCATGAGAATTTATCTGTTCTACATGTCATCTGACATAAGCCTACCAAGTTATAATCCTCCGTGTACACTTCACTAATGACAGTACCTCTGTTAAATACGATCTGTCCATGAAACAAGCTATTCATGGAATACCAGATCAACTTCGATGTATATCTATTCCTCGCATTTTTAACGAAAAGTACCAAAATGTCAATTCCTGTAAGAGATTCTTCACTGATGGGTCTCGCATAAATGGATCCACCGCCTTCCGCAAACTTCAGGAACCTTGTTCGGTTTATGTTGCTGAGCTGGCAGCAATCAATTTCGCTTTGGGGATGATTTCAAACATGCCCGTAGACCATTTCTTCATCTTCTCGGATAGCCTTAGTTCGATTGAGGCACTCCGGTCGATGAAACCTGTAAAACATTCATCTTACTTTCTTACAAAAATAAGGGAGCAGATGGGTGCACTGGTCGAAAGATCATACAAGATTACCTTTGTATGGGTCCCCTCACATTGCTCAATTTATGGCAATGAGAAGGCGGACTCTCTCGCAAAGGTGGGCGCACAGGAAGGTGAGATCTATGATAGAAGAATTTCACATGATGAATTTTTCCATTTTGTTCGCCAGAGTTCTCTTCAAAGTTGGCAAAATGATTGGCGAGATGGCCAGCTGGGACGGTGGTTACATTCCATTATTCCTAATGTTTCTTTGCGAGTGTGGTGGTATGGTCTGGATGTAAGTAGCAATTTCATTCGCGTGATGTCAAGACTTATGTCCAACCATTACTCGCTAAACGCGAATTTACACAGGATTAACCTCGCGTTGAGCAATGTTTGTACTTAGTGCGGTTCCGGTTATGATGACATCGACCACGTAGTTTGGCAATGCCCGGATAATGACGCCTCCAGAGCGCTACTATTGGATACCCTTGAGGCCCGAGGTAGACAACCCTTTGTTCTTGTGAGAGATGTGTTGGGGACCCGCGATGTCACATATATGGGATGTATTTTCGACTTTCTTCGCTCTGCTGGTATAAAAGTTTAATTCGCTTGTGTTTTCTTCTCCAGTTTTTTTTTCTCTGTTTTGTCCTCTTTGTGTTACCAAGCTACTCCTGGCCATCCGGAAGACCAAGTCCCACAACAAGTTGGTACCAACACCACAAGGCACCGAATTCGCTAGCAAGATGCGATTCACCCCCGGATGAGCAGCAGTGAAACCTTTGGCCCAATCCTTACCCTGTCCATCCCTCAAAATGTGGCCTTCTAACCTCGAGCTGCCACGAGTACCCTGGCTTCCACCCATTACTAACAGATATCATTAAAAAGTTATTACTCTGTATAATGTATACTATTAAGTACAAAGAAAGATCCTCGGCTCCGTAAAGCGTCATACGCGATTGAGCCCCAAATAAATGAACTAGATAAAAAAAGAGATTCTTTGTGGAATTCTTGGCAGAATTTTCAGAGTAATATCAGGAGAAATTCTTAAAGGAATTCCTAAAAGGAATTCGAATTTCTAGTAGAATTCTCGGAGGACCTCTTGTAAAAATTTTCAAGGCGTTTCTCGAAAAATTCCTGGAGAAACTCTTCCAGGAATTATTGGCCGAAATTTTGAAAGAATGTCTGGAAAGATTCTTTGAGGAATTCTTGGTGAAAGTCTTGAAGGAATTCCTGAAGCATTTTTTGGAGGAGTTACACCGATAAAGTAAAGAGATACAAGAGTAGAGCTTGTGGAGCCTGAAAGTCTCCATTCCAGAATACTTTTCATGACCTATATCACCAAGTGAATGTTGCTTAGTTATCAGAATTGCACTCCGAGGATCTAAGAGTAGCGTAGATTATATTCCGCGAGCATTCGCTACAATAAACTATTCTAAGATTTTCAGATATTGCGACCCAAACCTCAAAATATATTGGGTCTATTTTTATGCCAGTGGACACCCAAATAGCAACACATAGAGATACTCGTAATATTATGAGGTGCAAGAGACACAATCGTAAAAGAATTATGCCAATAGAGTGAACAGAAACAAGAGTAGTGCCTGTAGATCTTGAAGGTCCTAATTCTAGAATAGTTCGGAAAGCCTGGAATATCCCATGAACGTACCAAAAGCATTACAGTTGTGCACTGAGGCTCCAACAGCAGTACAGACTACATTACACGGAGATTTTTTTTTACAATTTTAGCAAGATACAAGATGTAGACATTGTAACCCAAACTTTAAAGTGTTTTGAAGGCCATTTGTATTTCACAGAATGTCCAACTACCACAGCATTGAGTTGATCGTAACATTGGGTGGTCTAATGGACATCCACGTGACTAAATTTCTTGAACAGAGTGAACATTAATGATGACAGATGTTGTAGATCTTAAGAAAATGAATTCCAGGGTAGTTTGCATGACCTAGTTCACCCAATTCAAGTACCATACATTTTCTAGGTGTGCTTTCAGGCTTTTTGAGTACCGTGGACTATATTCTGTGATGATTCATCGTGAATTAAATTTGGTTTAGAATGTTGGATTGAACCAAAAACTTCGGAGTACTTTGGAGGCCTTAGAATAGCTCTGGAATCAAATCTTCAACATACTATGATGGGTGGTAATACATTTCATGTCAAGGATCAGTGAAAACTATTGATGATTAGCCGATGACGATGAAATTTGAGCAAAAACATGTGAAATTTATAAAAAAATATACGAAAAAACACATATTTTCGGCTACCAGCCAAAGGGAGTAGATACCATGCATTTCTTAGCACAACTCTTCCCCTTGACTGAGCATGAGCATGAGCATTGGTGACCGTACACTTCGTAGTTGCTACTCCGTGATTGACCTGAGCTAGCGAAATTGCACAGAGAACCAATTGGTTGGGGCTTGGGATTTGCCACCATCCTCAATGTACACGTTTCGAGAGCTCAAACTTTATTGGGTCAATAACGGCGCTGGCCACGTCCTTACGGTCTACCGAGGAAGGGAAAGGAATGTTAGTTCGACAACTGTTGCTACTAGAGGTTGATTGTACTACTGGACCCTCCACAGTTGTCACGGGAAGGAGTTTTGTTAGTAGGGAGGGGTTGATAGTTACATAGATCAGGGATACACTTTGTTAAGCGATGCGATCCATGCAACCGTACAGTATACACACAAATGTGTCACCTAACAATTTGGAAGAATGGTGAGACCATGAACATTTTAAATTAAAGTTTATGGAATGAAAAAGATTTTGCGTCACCTCGCAATTGAGAGGACTGGTGAACCAATATGCTACTTGCCATGAAATCGATATATTAAAACAAAATATTGTGCCGACACTAACAGTGACGGACCGCACAAACTTAGGCAAAATACTGACGCATATTTACGGATCAATCAGTGTGGCCAACACCGTAAGGTGCCGAACTGCACAAAATTACAGGAGAATTTTTTAAACACAAATTTAATTGAAAAATTTGGCCGACACTTGAATTGACGAACTTTGCAGTTTTGTTGAGTAAATATATGAAGGATGGTTTTAAACTACACTAACAGATGAATTTACTGCATCTTTCAAAGAAAAACAAAAGGTTGTTCACCGATCATCAATCATTCATTCGAGCACCCGTCGACCTATCGCTAAAACGATACAATCGTGCGACACTTTTTTTCGACACTCGCATGTACAACAAAGAACAACACAATACTGAACACTAAACACCCGCGCATCTATTGTTTTGATTTTCACGCGAGACAATAGCGAACGCGATCGATTATGCTGCCATACTCACCGCGTACAGGAGCGATGCATGCACAGCAAAGAACAACACAATACTCCTTAGCACAACTCTTCCCCTTGACTATAAAAAAAACTCCAGGGTAAAATGTTTTAAAACAAAGAAGATATCGACACCAACATTTCAAAAGGGCGTAACTGCTTTTCGAATCATCACCTTCTTTTAAAGCTGTGGATCATGTGTTATGATTTCCATGTTTTTCACAACAGGTACCAGATGGGAAAAACTCTCCTTTTTCCGACAACCACGGTGGTTTGAGTGTAAGGGAGGCAGTACGACCTACAGCTTTGAAAGAAGGTATTACTTCCAAATGCAGTTACGCCCTTTTGAAATGTTGGTGCCGATATTGCATTTCTGCCAAAAGCAGATCGTCCCGTGTGTTTACGGGTTAAGCGAACTGTGTCGCATTATCTTCAGAGTAATAAACACACTAATCTTTCACCTTACGCCTGGCATTCCCGCACCAATGTGTGAACCCTTTGCCATTTTTTTCCCACCAACACTCCGACATCCGCATGAGTTTGTGCAGACGCAGAGGTATATTTGGCCTGGTGTGGTTACAAATGATTACAATCATCATTTCCTTTCCCTTCCCCCTCATTGACCAGTAACTTAACGTGGCAGGCGTCATTGTCGCCTAACCATAGAAGATCAACAACACTCACACACTGAAGATGCGTGCTAGTCCTCGGCAGAAATCTCATTGGTTCCTTGTGTGAGCGTAGCTGGACTGACAATGCTGGAGTAGCATCCACGGGTGGTCAATCAAGTTCAAGCTCAATTATTTGAGAATGCATGAGACTAGGCCCCGGATTTATTCAGAAATTGCTCCTGATATTCCTTCGGAATTTTTGGATGCTGCAGAAGTTCGTGCATGTACACCTTCTTTTATTTCATCAAGCATTTCTGAGGGATTTTTTTCAGAAATATCATCAGAATTACCTCCAGGAGATATTCTTTGGGATTTTTACTGATATTCTCTTTACCATTCTTTTATTCGCTTCCGATCCAAACTGTGAACGAACAACATATAACAATACAAAACCAAGCGACTTGAACATTGGAACACACTGGTGATGGGGTTGCATGTTCGTTCAGGACAACCTGATTGCTGCATCTTTTTAGACTCACTTCAGCAAACAGGACATATGAATGGATTGAGACGAAGAGGTACTAAGTGATTAAAGGTTTGAAGCTGTGGACGAATTTGTTTATCTTGGTACCCTAGTGACGTACGATAATGATGTTACCCGCAAGGTTAGGAAACGGATTGCAACTGCAAATCGGGCATGTTTCGGTCTGCAAAACAAGCTGATGTCTCGTAGGCTTCGAACGAAGACAAAACTCGTGTTGTACAAGACAAGATTCTTGCGGTCGCTTCACAGGCCATAAAAATTTGATCGGAGATCCTTTGAAGTGTGCGAACGTAAAGTGCTGCGAACAATACTCGGCGGTTAACTGAAGGACGGCATCTGGAGGCGTCGCATGAAGTACGAATAGTATACTTGGTATTAAAAGAGTTGGTTATAGTGAAGCAAATAAAACACGGCAGGCTGCAGTGGACTGGACACGTAACACTTTGCCAGAGGAAGAACAAGCTATAAGGTTGAGAACCAGGAAGGGACCGTCGGTTTCGAGGAAGGCCGCACATTTGTTGGATTTTTGCAGTTGAGGAGGATCTAAAGACTCTAAACGTTCAGGGTGACTGAAAGCGATTGACCCAGGACCGAGACTAGTGGAAGCGACTGCTTCATTCGGCGTAGACTCACCACTACGAGTTGTAGCCCATCAAATAAGTATGGATTAAGAAAATAATGAAAGAATTCTTTAAAGTAGCTATAGCAACGATGGCTAGGGGGTGTTTATAGGGGAGATTAAAGGAAGGTTTCAGGGGGTCCCAAGGGGTTACAGCGGGGTATCAAGAGATCTCAGGGGGGCATTCGGGGGTCTGAGGAGGTTTTCAAAAGCATTGCAGAGAGTTTCGACGGGTTTGTAGGCGTTACAGGTACGTTTTTGGGGGTTTCTGAAGGTTTTCGGATTTCGGAGAATCTCAGGTGCGTTACATAGGGTCCGAGGGGGTTTTAGGGAGATTTCGGAGGCATTCCAGGAATATTCAGAGATTTTTGGACGGGATTCAGCGGCGTTACGGAAGCGTTACGGAGGAGTTTTCGGAGGTTTTAGAGCCTCTCAAATGAGTTATATGTGGTCTGAGGGGGTTTCACGGAAATTATAGAGGCAATTCAGGAAGTTTCGGAGCATTTTCGACGGAAGTCGGAAGCGGTACGCAGGCGTTTACGGGGATTTTGAAGCCTTTCAGATGCGTTACATGGGGTACGAGGCGGCTTAAAAGGGATTTTCGAGACATTTCAAGAAGTTTCAGAGCATTTTGGATCGGTTTTAATGGAAGCGGTACGGAGCAGTTTTCGGAGGTTTTTGAGCATCTCAAGTGCAATACATTGGGTCCCAGAGAGTTCAAGAGGGATTTTAGCGGCTTTTTAGGAAAAACTTTCGGCGAAATTCAGAGGCGTTACGGAAGAGTTACAGAGACTTTTCGGTGGTTTCGGAGCCTCTGGTGCGTTATATGGGGGACGAGGAGGTTTAAGGGGGATTCAGAGGCTTTTAAGAAAGTTTCGTGGCATTTTCGGTTGGATTCAGAGGCGTTACGGAAGCGTTACTTAGGAGTTCTTCAGGAGTTTCGGACAGTCTCAGGCAAGCTTGCTATTTGATGAAAACATTCGCGAAATGATGCGATTTGCTTTCGACAACGAATACGTTTTCACCCATCCTCGCTTTATTCAATCAACCTCCCATACGAGTAGCAAACGAACGGACTCAACACTGATCAGCATAGTTGACTCTTCCTTTTCGCCGTTGAGCCGTTGCGTTTTAGCCAAGCATCTCTTTTCATCGCTTTCGATGCTTTTCGACAGCTTATCGCGAAGCATCGTTGGCTGGAAGCTTTATTAGTATGGTATCGGTACATGCGAATGTTGCTTCTGTGTGCGTGTCGAGCGTTCGTGCCGTAGCTTCTCAAACCAACCTATTCGGTATGGTTCGGCTGTTCGGGCGAGCGTGTGGCGGCACAGTCAGATGTGTGCAAAATCGTTTGTGATTTACATCATGTTCGTTTTGCCACCTCTTTGCTGCTTAGTGTACAGCAAATCGCTGATCAGTGCACAGTTCAATCGCACGCGATAAATATACAGTTGATGAGTTGTGATGAGCACTAGTGAGGTGATAATTTGCATCATTGGTCTCAGGTGCGTTACATGGGGTCCGAGGGAGTTTCAGGGGGATTTTGGATGCATTTCAGGCAGTTTAAGAGGATTTTTAGAGACCCCATCACAGTATTTTTACACGCCCCTGAAATATCCTTTGATATAAAGGTGTTATTGAAAACTCCTTATACAACCCTGACCAAAAAAACCACAAAACGCCCTTGAATCCTTCTAATCTCTAAGAACGCCCTTAAAATGTATCTTAAAAACCCTGAAAATCTCTTGAATGATTCTTAAATGACTTTGAAATACCTTGAAACGCTCCTTGAAACGTCTCTGAAACCACCTTAACACTACTTAAATGTCCTTGAATTCCCCGTAATCCCATTAAAACGCCAACAAATCTTTACAGTGCGTTCATAAAAGGCTCCTCAAATCCCCTGAAACAACCCCTAAAAACGCTCCTGAAGCCCCTTGGAACCCCCTTTTTAGGGCTCACCTCCGGGAACTTTGTGGAAACTCCCTTTAGTCCCACCTCAAATACCCAGGAGCAAGACCTGTACTGGCGAACTAGATTCCCTCATTAAAGCCCAATTGTTGCACACATGCGATCGCATTCGCTTGTAAGCTGAACGAGAAATACAAGATAGAATAACACATCATTCTGAATCCAGCTTCAGGAGTTCAACACGAGTCAGCTTTAATCTCTTCCTTCCATCTCCACTCAAGCCGATCAAGGTCATCCCCAACACAAACATTGTTCCAAACAGCTGATCTGTAATGTGTGTTAATGGTTTCTCGGTTGGTAATCGATAGCATACTGACTGTGTGTGTTCTCGACAACCAGCTAGCCAGCCAGACAACAGGGGCTTGACTCTGTTGTTTGCCGACTTTTCGCTTAAAATGCAAATCAGATAGGGACCATGAGGGAGAAAAAACGAAAAGTTTAAAAAAAAAGCTGACATAGTTTTGGTAACACAATCCAGGGCCCATGTTTCCTGGAGTGGTAAACGCGCGGGTATTTTGCAAGACCACACCAAGGGTGACGGGTTCGATTCCCGATCGGTCCAGGATCTTGTTGTAAAGGTAGTGCGGCTTTCTTGTGAGTAAAGTGGTATCGCACGGAAAGTATTCATAGAACATACAAAGCTGAGATACAGGATTTGTAACAGTTGGAACGGAATACCTGAAAGAACTAAAACCAGCGAGAGTCAAGATCAATTGTACCCGCAACGTTTTCTATGTGCAGGGGAAATCGGGAAAAGTGTACCATCCAAAAACAATTTGTGTTCTATCTTAATAAATCTTACACATCTTTTAATGTTTCAATAACCGCTTTTGAAAAAACGCTTACTCTTTTAAGTTGAAATTGGCTTTTTAAGTGTTGAGAAAATTATAAATCTGATATTCAATATTGTTCAACGTTTCGATCACATTTGGGACGTTCATCAGGTACTCAATTATCACAGATTCTTCGGCCAGCGATAATTGAGTCCCTAATGAAGGTCCCAAATGTGACCGAAACGTTGAACAATAGTAAACAGCAGTATTTGAATTTTCTCGAGACTGAATAAGCCATTTTCAAGGTACATTCCATCACAGTCGTAACCATAACTGATACTCATTTACGAACCACTGAATTATTTACCACCCGGGAAATCACAATCGAAACAACGCACTCCCGGCAGGGAATCTTCCGAAACTAGCCGAGCTTACTCCACTTTTTTTTGCGCTCAGTAACGTTTTTAAAACAGTGAAATTTTTGTTTTATTTCAGTATACATATTACCTTCACGCCCTTGTCCCCTTGAACCGAAAGTGAAGAGAACAAGTGAACGCAACCATAACGAACCAAGAAAGTACATTATTCAAATGCAAGACAGTAGTGCTTCTTCGGCAATGGATTTGGATGCGACTTCTTCGTGTTTCGCCCCGTTTTTGAGGATGCAAGCTGACGAACGACTGAAGGGAAAGGGAAGTGCAATGGTGAGCGAGCGAGGGAGCAAGTGGTTGTTGTTGGGGAAAACATGCTTTTCCACTGAGTTGAGCTTCAATTTTCGTTCCGTTCCACGTCGGATAAGTTATCTTTTCCGGTTTGTAGCTTTTTGCATCCGGACCGGGTGCACTTAGTGGGTTTGGGCGGCGGTGGCGGCGGCGGCGAAGCAGAGAATAGAGGTTAAGTGTATGGGTGAGATGCGTTTGTCTGCAACACGTGGAGATGTGGGAAAACTTATTCAGTTACAATATACACGAAGTTTCCAGAAAGAATTGACTGTTGTTGTTGTCGGGGTAAATCAATCACGGAATTCTGAATAACTTTGTTCCTGATATAATGGACGGTGTTAGTTGAGGTGGGTCTTGAAACGTTATTTTGGTTTTCACTGCGAAGTGTAAATGCATGTAGGCAAATTTTCAGTTAAAAAGCTCAAAATGAGACCCAAATCAAATGGGGTTCCGTACATTCCTCATTAACTCCAGTATGACATTGTACGACTTAAAGAGCTTACATCTCTTGATAATTGGCAGCCATCTGAGATGTGAGAACTTCATAGCGATGACCGTTTTCAATGCATTTTCTGTCACCTTTAATGAATGAGTCAGTGGAAAGTTATTTCATCCATGAATTTCTCTCTTCGGGGATTCGTCAAGGAATTTCACCAGGGAATAATCAAGGAATTTTATCATAAATTATGTCAGTAATTCATCCAGGAATTTCTCTAGGAAATCCTTCAATAATTCTACCAGGATTTTCTCTAGAAATAACTTCTACATTTTTTTAAGGAATTCCCACAACATTTTTTGTGGCATGGATTCCTCTAGGAATTTTGCACAAAATTCCTCCAGGAACTCCTTCAGGGATTTTTCAGGGATTTCTCCTTGAATTTCCCCAAGAATTCCCCCCCAAGGATTTCTTCAGAAATTCCTTCGAGAATTTTTCAGAAATTTCTCCCAGAGTTCCTCTAGAGACTCCCCCAGAAATTCCCTAGTAATTGTTGCAAGAATTTCTCCAAAGATTCTTTCAGGAATTTCTTCAAGGATTGCTGCAGCAATTCTCAAAGGAAAACCTACAAAAATTTCTCCAGGTATTCCTCCAGGACTTAATCCAGGAATTTCTCCAGGAACTCTTCCAGGAAATTCTCCAAGAATTACTCCAAGAATTTCTTCAGGAATTCATCCAGTTATTACTCAAGAAATTGTGCCTGGACATCCTTCAAAAATTATGTCAGCAATTTCTCCAGGATTTTTTCCAGAAAATCTCCTGGGAATTTTTTCAGAAGTCCTTCCAGGAAACTCTCCAGGAGTACCCTCAGGAATTTTTCAGGGATTCCTCCAGGCATTTTTTTTCCAGGAATTTCTCCTGATATTCCTTCATGAATTGCTTCAGGAATTCTTCCAGGGATTTCTCCACGAATTTCTCTAGAATTTTTCCCAGGAAATCCTTCGAAGATTCTTCCAGAAAATCCCCTAGGGGTTTCTTCAGAAATTCTTGCAGAAAATTTTCCAGAAATACCTTAAGTAATTTTCCGGGGGTTCCTCCAGGTATTCCCCCAGAAATTTCTCAAGAAATTCCTCAAGAAATTCCTTCAGAGATTTCCTCTCAAATTTCTTCAAGGATTCCCCCAGGAATTCCTTCAGGAATTCCTTCGAGGATTTCTTCAGGAATTCCTCCAGCAATTCCGCCGGAAATTCCTCGATTATTTTCTCATGCTTTTTTTCAGAAATATAAAAGTAATATAAATCTCCCAGAACTCCTCTGGAGATTCTTCTAGAAACATATCCAATAATTCTTTCATGAATTCCTCTAGAGATTCTTCAGGAATGTTACCATGGATTCCTCTAGCTATTCGCACAGGAATACTTCTAGGAATTCCTCCAGCCATTTCTCCTGGATTTTGTACAGGAATTTCTCCAAGAGCTCCTCTAGGAATTACGCCAGGACATCCTTCATAAATTTCGTTAGCATTACCTGTGGGAATTCCTTCAGGCATTTCTCCAGGAATTTCTCCTGAGATTACATCAGAAATTGCTTCAAGAATTCCTCCGAGATTTCTGCAGGAAGTTCTCCAGGGATTTTCCCATGCATTCCTCCAGGAAATCCTTCGAAGATTCCTCCCGGAAATCCTCCAGAAGTTTCTCCAAGGATACTTCCAGGAAATCCTCTAAGGATTTATTCAGAACTTTTTGGAATACCTTCAGGAATTTTTCAGGGATTCCCCCAGGTGCTTCTCCAAAAATTTCTTCAAGGATCCCCCATGGATTCGTTGAGGAATTCCTTCGAGGATTTCTCCTGGAATTTCTCCAGGAATTCCGCTCCAGGAATTTCTCAAGGGATTTTTTCAGATATAGAAATCTACAAGAATTTCCCTAGAGATTCCTCTAGAAATTCATCCAATAATTCTTCCAAAGAAATCCTCTATAGATTTCTCCAGCAATTGTCAAAGGAATATCTCTAGGAATTCCTCCAGGCAATTATCCAGGATTTTATCCAGTAAATACTCGAGAAATTTCTTCAGGAACTCCTTCAGGAAATTCTCCTGGAATTGCTCCTGAACATCCTTCAGAAATTATGTCAGCAATTCAGGAAATCCTTTAGGGATTTCTTCAGAGATTTTTCCAGAAAATTCTCCAGGAATACATTCAGGAGTTTTCAAAGGATTCCTCCAGTCATTCCTCCAGGAATTCTTTCAGAGATTAATCCAGGAATTGCTTCAGGGATATTCCCAGAGATTCCTCTCGGTAATTTTCCAGAAATTCCTCCTAGGGTTCTTCCAGGAAATCCTCCTGGAATTTCTCAAGGGATTTTTCCAGAAATTTCTCCAGCAATTTCTCCCGGAATTCCTCTGGAGATTTCTCCAGTAATTTTTCCAGGGATTGCTCCAAGAATTCAACCAAGAAATTTCTCCAGGAATTTCTACAGGATTTCCTGTTCGGTCTCATCCATCAATTCTTCCAGGAATTACGTCTGGAATTTGTTTAGAAGTTTCTCCAGGATTCTCTCTAGAGCTTTTCCCAGGAATCGCTTCACAGATTTCTCCAAGAGCTCCCCCAAGGATTTGTTTTATTCCTCTATGAATTTTTCAAGAGATTTATTCTGAATTTGTTTGTTGCTCCCAGAATCCTTCCAGGTATTTCTCCAGAACTTCCTCCAAGGAATCCTCAAGAAATTTATCTAGAATTTCTTCTAGGATTTCCTCATGAGATCTCTTCAGATATTTCTCTAGGTATTCGTCCCATAATTTATACAGGAATTCTTCCAGGTATACTTTCAGAAATTTTGCCAGGGATTCCTCCGAGAATTCTTCCGGGAATTCCTTTAGAGATTCTATAGGGCTTCCTCCAGGCATTCTTGTAGGGATTTATCCAGGAAGTCTTCCAGCAATTGCTCTGGAAATTCCTCAAATTGTTTCTACAGAAATTCTTCTCAGGTTCTCTTCAAAAATTTATTCAGGAGTTCCTTCAGAAGTTTTAGAATTCCTTCAATCATCTTTTCAGACATGTACCTCAAAAATCCTAGTCCTAAAACTCCTTAATCTTCCAGAAATTGCTCACAGCTACCAGCACCACCTTGAACCATGTAGATCAGGCGAGTTTTGTTTTAACGCATTGTACAAAATACAACAGCGTGACTGCTGAAGGGTTACATATAATGAATACAATGTTATTATATGTATTCAACTTCATCGTATTACGCATTGATATAGAAGCTAGTAGGTACGAATTTGCTAAGGGTGCTTGAACACCCCCCCCCCTGACCGAAAAGCTGGATACGCCCTTGCTGGCTGATGACGTTGATCTCCTAGCTCTCCTTGCTCTCCAACGGCGCTCTGAAACGCAGAGCAAGCTCAATGATCTTGCCAATCGCTCCTCAGCAGCAGGTCTTACCATCAACGTCAACAATACCCAATCGTTGGATATAGACACGGGTAACCCCTCTAGCTTTACGGTAGCAGGGCAGTCAGTGGAGAATGTTGAAAGCTTCCAATATCACGGTAGCCAAATGGCGACCGATGGCGGCACCAAGATCGACATAGGTGATCCGGATCAAGAAGGCAAGGGCTCTTCTGTGAGTTTAAGAAATGTATGGAAAAATAATCAGATCATTCGACGCACCAAAATCCGAATTTTCAACTCGAACGTGTAATCTGTACTGCTATATGCCAGTGAAACCTGGTGTGTATCAGCGGAGAACACTCAACGGCTGCAGGTCTTCATCAATAGATGCCTGCGGTATACAATTCGTGCATGGTGGCCTCACAATTGGATCTCCAACGTCGATGACATCAAAAGTCGATAGCGACAGAAATTCGGGAGCGAAAGTGGAGTTGGGTCGGCCACAGACCCAGAGGCTCATAGCAGCGCAGCCTCAACAACGAAATCAAGCAAGTTGACAGAAATTTGACCTGGCCACAGGGCAAGGCGATAGCTAACAATCGCCTAGGATGGAAATCTTTCAATTCGGCCCTCTGCACCACCGTGAGTGCCCAAGACTGAAAGTAAGTAAATATCCGAGATCCAATCGACGAGTACTTGGTATGGATATGGGCACTTTGCTTTGTCAGCTACGTGTCTTCTGAAGGCCTGGCATTATGGATTTCTCCCCGTTGAGTGCTTGCTGTTCGCGGATTTTCCGGAACAAATCAAACTTGTGGGTGGACACGTACAGCCTTATGTCTTGCGGCCTTCGCCGCCACATCGCCTACACAGCTTGTTCTTGCAAGGCCTTTGCAGTCCCATGTTTTGTGTCCTAGTTCCTGACACCTGAAGTACTCCACCGATGGCTCTTGCTAGGTCAGTTGGCACACTGACAAGCACACCTTGCGCTTCCCAACTTTAACGAGCTTGTTAGAGTCCACCACAGGTTAAGTTGTACCAAGGCCACCTGTGTCCCAGCCGGGCCCCTCTACAACCTAACGACTACGGTGGCCACCTGCACCTTGCACTGTTGCCGCAGTGCCGTGACGAACTCTTTCATATTAGTGATCCCGTCTAGGTGTCAATCCTACAGAGTCACGTTCGCAGTAAGAGCCCTCAGCTCAACGCTTTCGCTAAGGATCTCTTTCGCCAGATTTTTGTATACGGCGTCCTTGTGTTCCATGTCGTACTTGAGCGCGAGGATAATTTCACCGGTACGAGTACGTTTATTACTGCGAACGTGGCGTCGGCTATCAGATCCACGAGCTAGGCATCGCTATTCATCCCAGCTAACACGAAGACATATATGTTGTTGAATAGGATGCTGAAGTGGAGGCCATATACGTACATGTTCCCATTTAACCGCGCATATCGCCTCCACTTTAGCAACCTATTCAACATAATAAGCGATCGTGTGTTGGCTGGGATCGCCTCAAGACTTCCGAGTACGTGGACTGTTCAGTCTTGATGATGAGCGCATCACCCTTTTCACGCTTGGCACCTGTTCTCCTTCTTCGTTCGCTCTACTTTGGTCAAAGGGGCGTCCTCCCCCTGACCACCCCAAACTTGTGGTTGCTGATGACCAATCAGTCAGTGGTCGCAACCTCCCGTTCCCTTCGATCCGGGACGGGCCGGCCTTTCCGGGCCCACCCTTTTCGTCTTTCCGGGACGCCTGGCTGGGGTCCGACTTGCCGGCTTTACTACCAACCGTCGAGGTTAACAGCCGCCTAGCCTTACGAGCGCCGCCTGGTAGCTCCTCACCTAACGGCTGCCTCACACGCTTCTGCGATTGCTTGTCGTAAGCAATAGCATCCACCACACTTTTATGACTACCCGCAAAAGAAAAGGCCTCCGTCTGGGTAGACATAGGAAGGTTAGACTTCACGGGTTCTGCCGTTTCTGCAGTCGCAACAGGGCCTTCTTGATGTCCTTATTTATGGTGGACTTCGAAGTCGCAAAGTCAATGACGGAGCCAGGAGCCAAGCTAGTGTACAGCCACCCTCATCGTAGAGGGCACATCTCGCTTCTTGTTGATGACACTTACCAACCACGCTACGTCCACTAGCTTACCCGATCTGACCCGACGCTTCTCACGATGAGGATAGCCTTGCCACTACCACAACCACTTGATGTTTTATTTGATTTTTTGAGTTCATATTTAATCCCACGAGTAACACGGGGAAAAGGTCCATCACGTCAGAATCCTGCATTAACGCGGTAAGAGACGAAGTAGTGTGGGGGGAGGGGGTGTGCCCAGGTACCCCACAGACTTCGTTAACGATCGAACATCCCCTTCGATCACTCATTTCTCGGCACGGGTCACTTGACATCTCAAATTGTGGTTAGTAGTCATAATCTTAGCCGGCAACTACACGGGCGCAGTATCATAACGTCCGAGGACTTTATGGCGCATTTTTTCGGGGCATAACGTCCGAACATGCAGATACGCCACGAAGTCCAAGGAAAGAAGGCACATAGGATATTATGACGCATCCAACCTTTTGGACGCTATTTCGCAAAAAAAAAAAACGCGACTTAACGACCGGGACAGTATGGCCTCGGACGTTGTGATCCGGTCCCATCTACACGGCTGACTCGCAGAAGGGGGGTCGGCAGACCCCTGAATTATCGTTCCTGCTACCGGAAACCTCTGAAACCCCCTAAAACGCCCTTAGTTCCCCTCGGAACCCCATGAGATCGGCCTTAATGTCCTTGATGCCCCTTGAAACTTCCTGGAGCCCAATAGAACTCCCTGAAACCCTCCGTGACGACCCTGGGACCTCCTTAATCGCTTCTAAGATCTCCTGGTACCCCCTGACTAGAACTTTAACATATCGACAAGGCAGTGTCGATCGCGAGGGTGGTGAGGGCCGACCCCTTCTCGGAAATAGAAAGTTTAATGGTAGCTATTCTGGATCGGGTTGTTTGAACAAATAACTATCGGCTGTATTACACGAACACGTGGAATGGAAGACCACTGCCTGCACGAAATGAAATTCAGTAGGAGACACAATCGAGCATGTCGTTGCAGGTTGTTCAATGTTGGCTGGATCTGCCTACCGATAGGCTACAATGTTCAATCAACGTTTTCCAGCAAGGTAATGAACTACCATGACCGACGTCCGTATAGTTCCGGTTGTCCTTTCGATTACCAGGGTTGCTCTTACATCTTTCCGCAGGTCTCTAGATGCGTCGAAATTAAAAAAGAACTTGAAGAAAGTATCCGATGATGCTTGGAATTTACGGTATATTTGGAAACCAGGACGTTGCCGTTAAATGAATAGTACAGTACAAGTGCTACTTACATACCTAGCTTTTCCGCAATGTCTACTTTCTAAAACTGTTCCTCATCTAAAAATCGATATCTCCCAGAAAAAAAATTGGCAACGACAACGCCGACCGTAGTCTCACTTTCTCCATCCAGAAGGCTGCATCTTTTCAGTTTCGGTAATTAAGCAAGTAATTTCGTGATGGCAGCAGCAGCCACCGCTCTGTCTACCCGTTTTGGTTTATCCATCCGAGCTTCGTCCGAGCTCCCCTTCTAATTGGACCCATTTGGTTTGAAATTTACTGCAAAGGGGAATCACGCAGGAATGGCTTTCCCTGCTTCTGTCTGTAGCCTTTGGCGGCTCCAGTCAGTCAGCCAGTTAGTTCTCAATTTCATCGGTCGGGCTGGCAGCGAGACATATGGTCTACCTCAACTCAACGAACGGCACATTGAAACACAAATTGATTCCAGTGCAAATCTATTTGCGAGTCTTATCGCTGGCTGTTTGGTTCCGGTGGGTGGGTGGGTGGCTGACATGACGAGAGCACTGAACTACACATACCGGTTGGTTTCAGGATGGATGACTGTTTGAACAGTCGCAATTGGTGATCGGCTTTAAGTCTTATCGGAACCGTAAGCTTACTGTGGGTTGGAAATGTTGGAAACAGACGTCATTGGGGAACCCGATTCAATTAGATGGGGGATAGTGAGTGAATCATAGAAAGTTGCAGTATTATGCGATAAATTCAGAAAAAAAACATTCAAGTTGGTTGGGCACTTCGTCTACCACGGATCCTTACTGACGGCTGACAACAATGTAAGTCGAGAAATCCGAAGGTGCATTATCTACGGCCATGTACTATGGACCATGCTCGAGGAGGAACTGCAAACACTCAAAGGACGATCTTCGGCGGTGTGCAGGAGACGGTGTGTGGCTGCGAAGGATGCACCACGAGCTCGCTGCACTCTACGGAGAACCCAGCATTCAGAAGAAGCCCATAGCCGGAAGGGTACGATGGGCAGGGCATGTTGCAAGAATGCCGGACAACAAGGTTGGTTGCAAAGTTGGTGTTCGCTACCGATGCGGTTGGCACAAGAAGGCGTGGAACGCAGAGAACACGATGGGCGGGCCAGGTGGAGAGTGACCTGGTGAGCATTGAGCGTGTCCGAGGATGGAGAGCGGTACCCATCCAAACATATTGATTATGTTCTATCTCAAATTTGATGTTGAATAAATAAATGTGTGTATGAACAGTTTGCAATTCTCCTCCATTTATTCGCCTTTTATGCATCAATGAACAAAGACTTTTCTATTCGACGGTATCCATGCCACATGGCAGTCTAAACCACTCGATAAGTTGACCGGCGTTCATACAAATATTATTTCTCTACACTACTGGCCCCATGATGGAAAGCTTATAGGATCTTTAACCCCTGTCAGCAGCACCAGCAATCATCATAAAATGCAAAGAGACCGAGCGGTGAAAGGTGGCACTGTGGCTAATTGATGCGAATGACGCGGTTGTATAGAGTCGGTAGGCACGCCAAGGCTTGTTTGCATTGAATGTAGGGCTTTGTCAGCTTCTGTCATCATAACTTTAGCCGATTAAAGGACATGGCGATGAATTTAATTGAAACTGTTAGTTCCACCAAACATGGGAGCTGTTAAGCTTTCCGTCCGATAGCATAGCTATCGGCCCATATAGCCGAGGCGGTAAACGCACGGGTATTCAGCATGACCATGCTGAGGGTGACGGGTTCGATTCCCGGTCGGTCCAGGATCTTTTCGTAAAGGAAATTTCCTTGACTTCCTTGGGCATATAGAGTATCTCCGTGCCTGCCACACGATATACTCATGCAAAATGGTCATTGGCAGAGGAAGCTCTCAGTTAATAACTGTGGAAGTGCTCATAGAAGCTGAGAAGCAGGCTTTGTCCCAGTGAGGACGTTACGCCAAGAAGAGGAGAAGAGAAGAGAGGAGGAGCATAGCTAATCTCATTGCACAGGGAATTTGTGTGTTAAGGCATTTCCCAATGTAATCGGACTAGACATTTTATCCAGCCAGTTAACTAACGGAAGATATGCTATGAGTTTGCCGAGAACACGGTGGATGGTTGACCATTAAGATGTAGTATCTACCTGTATTGTATTGTGCATAAATGTTAAATGCTATACGTACTGCTGATCATTGGATCACAGGTCAGAGACCACAGGAGCTTTGAACCTGTCTCTGTTAGGAAAATATCCCTTCCGGGACGGAGCGCAAAAAAAGAAATCTCCATGCTGAACTTTGGCTCTCCAGAACTCTTTGATTTCCCAACAAAACCACAATTATTTTTTCCTCATTTGATAGAACAACTCTTTATCTTTTGATTTCTAACTTTGACTACCTAAAACATTTGGAAATAAAAAACATATGTGACAGATAAGACTTTTTATGCTTTACAGTTTTTGTCCACTTCTTGTTTAAGGTGAAACATCAAGAAATCCCATTGCAATTTTGCATACAAACTTTAGAGGCACAAATCAGACAAACGAAGCGTCGAACCAAGCCGCACTTGTTAATCCTGGCTTTGCTCACTTGCAAAAAGAGGCAGCTTTTCCAAATCAAGAGCATTTGTTTACGAATTTTCAATATTGGTGATCTTGAAATCATGAGTAGGGGTTCAAGTCGGCCATTGTGGCAGCCATATTTGTATCCTCTGAAGTTTCTCCTTAACACGTTGTGGTAAATCTTACAGGAAAAGTAAACAAAAGTTTGTTTGAATTTATTGGGGAAGGTGGGGTAATATGCACCCCCTAAGCAAACATGGCCCTATAAATAAGATTAAGATGATTTTATGGGTGTCTTACGTTTTAAAAATAAGGTTACTTATTTGACTAAGAGACGCCAACTTTTGATCCACGTGATATCAATTTTACCGAATCAAATTGACAATTTTAAAAAGTGTTGCTTTTGGGTACTGGAAAACTGTTGGGGGCAAAACGACCAACGGCATTTTCCGCTTTGAATTTTAATGAAATACCAGGTGTCTCCATCTTACTATTTACGGCAGCAAATGGAAGGTGTAGGAGGCGGATGGTAGTTAATAGGTTGATTCCATATAATCAGCACGCAATTGCTTAAATTGTGTTGGTAGCGTACTTAGACGTAATTAGCGTAATTAGACAATCTTTTAAAATGTGGAAAATCATCGTTTTCCACGCTTTTCATTCGAATATTATTTGCATTCTTGGGTTTGCCAGGCTCAATTTTAATTCTAGTTTGCTTGCATCGGATGGAACTTCATTTATATAATGAAATTGCGTGAGGGCGTTTTGCCCCGGGAATGCGTATTACCCCAGGTTACCCTACAAGCAAAAGTAATGACTGAATTATTGAAACAGTTTACAACACATAAAACAAAGTCTAAACATATTAAAATATATGCAAATCTGCTACCGCTCAATAGCACAATTGTGCTGGTTCGTGACGAAAGTGATATAAGGTTTGATAGTTTGAAAGCTTTCAAACAATTTTTTTTATTAACTTCTTGTTTGGAATCGTGAAGTCAAAAGTCTAGAACCTTGATTTCACTTAATATTACACCAAAACTTCCATTTAGAGGTAACGAGTCGGGACGGCCTTAATAGAATTTTTACCTAAATGGATTCATTACCTAAATGGATTTGGAGATTGGAAAGAAGTTTAAGAAGGGCGAGTGACCTGAAGTTCTAATGGGGGCCATGCAGCGCAGGGTTTCATGGAAGTTTCAGGTTTGTGTCACAGGCGAGGGGAGGGGAGTCTCTGGGGTATTTTCGGAGAGTTTCGAAGGGTCTCAGTTGCGTTAATGGGATCCGATGGGCTGTTAGGGGGATTTCAAGGGCATTTCAGAAAGCTTCAGAGGATTTTTGGCGAGTTTCAGAGGCGTTACTCAGGCATTACGAAGGAGTTTTCGGGGGTTTCTGAGGATCTCAGGTGCGTTACATGGGGTCCGACGGGGCTTTAGGGGGATTTCGAAGGCATTTCAGAAAGCTTCAGAGAGTTTTTGGCGAGTTTCAAAGGTGTTACTCAGGCGTTACGAAGGCGTTTCAGGGGTTTTCTGAGGGTATCATGTGCTTACATAAGGTCCGAGGAGCTTTTAGGGGAATTTTGAAAGCATTTCAGGCGATTTTTGGCGAGTTTCAGAGTGTTACTCAGGCATTACGTAAGCGTTTTAGGACGTTTCGGAGGGTCTCAGGTGCGTTACTTACCACTTATAATTATCAGCACAAAGTTGCATGATGCTGTGTAAGCATGACGTTTATTGAATCATTTAAGCACACAAGTTATGCATGTAGATTCAATGATTTATGCTCAAGAAAGTTCTTAGGAAACCTTCCCAGCAGTCCCAAACCAACCTCATCCCCCCTCATTGCTCCTCCTGAGCACGCCCTGAACTCTCCTTAACTCCACTTTCAACCTATTTCCCTTAAACCAACCTCATCCCTAATCTAAAACAATTCAACTGCTCTGAACACAATCAGATTCCATTTAGGTAACGTTACCTAAATGGATTCGACCTAAATGGAGATTTGAGTGAACAGTCATCAAGTATCCACATTTTAGCCCTTGCAATCGGTTATATTTTACATTATGATATAGAACAAAAAATGTTAATCAAGTCTCGAAGGAAATACGGAAAATGTTGATCGTCATCAATGTTTCATGTTGTGTGCTGTTCTATGATTTGGAGGAATAACATTTTTCATCATAAAGCAGTAATATTACCGATTATTACTATCAAAATCACATAAAAATCAGCATGGTTTTAGACTTGAAAAGCTCCAACGGCCCCACTTCTTGCAATCAACATTGAACGCAAGCTTGGGGAGCTTTTGGTGTGGATATCCTGCGAGCTTTCCAGCTTACTCAGCTCCTTTGGATAACGGATTCTCTTTCTATACATAAAATCGATGACTAAAACTATAGTAATAGTTCTGCTATTCTCATTTTGTGAGACAGTTGTTACTTACAATATGAATCGGAGTTTGATATTATAACAGCAGCTTATCGAACTTCACAGCATTACATTCCAAAAGCAGGGCTGGTAATTATTTGTTTAAAACTTTCTCATACAAGAACATATTATTCCTGAGTACAAAACTCGTTATTGGATTATAACTGAATAAGTTTTTTTTAAACATTAGATTTCTACAGAGTCGGCGAGGTAACTCTGAGTTACGCACTGACTAGTCAGCCCATCAGATAAAAAAAAGTTTTAACTGCTGCTTGTTTGATAAAGTAGTCGTTTGCTGTTTTGTTTGTAATTTTTATTTCACTTTATGATTAATTTGCGCCCTGATAAACATGCAAAATAAATATTGTGAGTTTTCATTTTTTGTGCTCCTATGCATGAAAGAAAATGCTTAAAATGCTTAAAAGTGGGCATTATGTGTAAAGAAACCGCCCATATGATTTCTCTATGAAAAGTAGGACTCGGTTATTGCAGTTTTATTTATTTTCCTTTTTTTGTTTTTTTTTATTTTTTTTAAATAAAAAGAAAATCGCGTTAAGTACTGTTCCTTTGAATTCCACTAAGAATTTGCATCCTTTGACAGATACGTATTTCGACCTCAACTGTTAGGTCGTCTTCAGTGTCTTGTACTTGACCCGACTATTTTTTTTTTTTTTGTTTTTACAGTTAAATTACTCTAGTTGACTTTGGAATGTTTTTGCGCTCCCCAACGTGTCAGCAATATTTTATAAAGATATTGAAACTTTTGTTTTCGTCCTCCAAAATAAATAAGAAGTCATTTCTAGATAAAAGAAAATTCCAGATAGTCCTTCATTAACATCTTCAAAGACTTCCTCTGCATATAATAGATTCTGGAATTTCAGCAAGGCATTTCTTCAAAAACCCTTCAGGGGTACCTGGAAAAACTCCTACAGGGATTGTTTTTCAAGTTACTCTTGTGGACAACCTTATAGATTTCTCCAGGGTGTTTTTTTGAAAGCTCTAGGAAAACTACTGAAGGAATCCGTAAATTAGTTTCTATAGGAATCCCTGCACAAATTTTTGAAGGATTCGAAAGAAGTACTCCAAAATATTCCTCTGGAGATTCATAGAGGAACTTGGTAAAACAATGTGGAAGAGATTTCCTGAAAAAATATCTAGATTACTTCATCAAGAAATCCTTGAAATGTCATAAGATGTTTCTGGGAGGAACTTTCCAAGTAGTTTCGAGAAAATAATCCTGAAAGAATACCTGCAGGAATTCGGAACAAAAATCCTGAAGAGATTCCTATTGAAATTACAGACAAAAGCAATGGAAGAAATCTTAAGATAAACTTCAAGAATTTTCTGAAGGGATCTCTTAAGGATTTTCTGAAAAACTTCTAGAAAAACTCCTGGCGATACTACCTCTGGAGAATTTGTTCGAATTTCTTGTAAAATTTCTGGACGGATTGGTAGACAAAACCTCAGAAGAAATGTCTGAAGTAATGCACAAAAGAATTTCTGAAGGAAACCTTGCATAAATTTTAGAAAAAAATGGAGGAATTCTTGAAGGAATCACTGAATAAATGGCTGATGGCATAGATTTGTTTGAAGAAATCTCTGAATGAATACCTGAATGAATTGAAGATCCTTTAGTAGATATTTCCATAAGAATTTCTTGAAATAAACATGGAGAGATGCATTAATATTCTTTAAGAATGTGAAGAAAGGCTTGAATAAATCCTACAATTACTGGAGGAATTTCCTGGAAAATCTCTTGAGTGGTTCAAGATGTTTTTTTCACTTCAGGGATTAATCCGAGATTACTTTCAGGCATTTCTCCAGAAATTCTTCTGGGAATTCGTGAGAAATTTTTCAAGGAATTCCTACCGAAATTACTTCAAGAAATCCTCCAGGAACTTCTTCAGGAATTTCTCGAAGAATTCTTCCAGAAATTCCTCTAGGGATTTTTCAAAAAAAAAATAACAAGAATTCCTCCAGAAATTCCTTTATGTATACCTCCAGGATCCTTCAGAAAAACTTTAGAAATTCATCGAGAAAATACTCCTGGGATTACTCTTAAAAATCGTCCAAGTGTTTTATCGTCCTTAAGGGATTTTCTCAGAAATTACTCCAAAAATATCTTAAATAATTATTCCAGAAATTCCGCCCAAAATTATACCAGAAACTTCTTCAGGAATTCTTTCAAAATCTTCGTGGAATAGCACCAGGAGATCCTCCACAAATTCATCCAGACATTACTCCGGAAATTCCTTCAGGAAGTCCACCAGGAGTTCATCCAGGAATTCCTCTTATAATATCTTCAGGAATTCTCCCAGGAATTCCTCCAGAAATTCCACCAAGAACTTCTCTAGGAATTTCTCGATGAACTCGTCCAGAAATTCATTCAAGACATTTGCCTTGATTTTTTCCAAGAAATCCTCCGGGAATTCCTTTAAAAAATCGTACAGGAATTTCCCCAAGAATTTTTTAGGTATTCATGAATCAATTTCTGGAGGCTATCCTGGATAAATTGTTGAAGTAATTTCGTGAAAAAAAAATACCTGGAGATATTTCTGGCGAAGTTCCTGAAAGCTTGCCAGGAGGAATTCTTGACAGAGGTATTTGATGGACCCCTTTTGCCAAAAAAACCTCCGGGTATTTTTTTTTTTCGAGAAATTACTTCGAGATTTCGTTCAAAAATTCGTCCAGAAAATGTTTCATGAATTCCATTCAAAATTCTTCAGGAAGCCTGCTGAAACTCATCAAGAAAATATTTCTGGGACAACTCCAGGAATTCCTCTAAGAATCCTTTCAAGAATTTCTCCAGGAATTTATCCAAGAATTCATCCTAAAATTTCTCCAAAAATTCCTCCAGGATTTTTTTCTAAGAATATCTCCATGTGTTATGTGTTGCGTAAATGCGTGGATGATCTGATGCTTGTCATACCAGCTGACAGATTACAGCAGGTTCTAGACATCTTCAACTCATACCAAAGCCATCGCATAGGGTCGTTTGTTGAATTTCTCATCTCTTCATCCTATCACCCAAAAAATCAACACCATCAAAAATGTCATCGATCGGGTAAACCGATTATCCACCAACTGGGATGAAGAGAAAAAGCGAGAACTCGTCGCTCAAATTCTACAAACCAACGACTACCCCCTAAACCTCATAAATCGCTTTCTGAACCAAACACACTGGACATCTACGCATACCATTACAGCCGACGATCACACGACCGAAGAACACACGATTGGACCGCCTCAAGCTAAAATATAACGTGGTGTATCGAATACAGTGCGGAAACTGCGACAAATGCTACATCGGTTTGACCGGCAACCTGCTGAAGAAGAGATTGTCCGGCCATCGGAGCAATCTCAACCAACTGGAGAACCTATTAGAGTCAGGCCGTACATATGCAGATGAACCAGTGAGAGCAATCAGAGAAAAAACAGCTCTCTTGGCCCACTGCATCGACAACGACCACAGGTTCATCTACGAGACAACACTAATAGTCGATCGGACGTATAAGAGAAACATTCTCCCGATTCTAGAGATAATACACATAAGCAACGACAACGATTCCATAAACAAACGGACAGATACATATAGACTTTGCAGTACGCTCTCTGGACTAATACACAGAATTAACACAGTCATGACAAAAAACACAAATGGACAAAATAACAGAAACACCAACCACCCATCCGACCCCACCTAAACCATAACACAGATCAGTTACCCAAACAGTCTACCGAAGCAGTGAGTGAACTTGAACTTCAACGGTAATTTTCTCGTTTTTTGATTAGTATATTTTTGACTACCTACATTACTCAACATAATTAAATTTTCAAACAATAGTGTTGCGACGAACAAAAATAGGACAATTTTATGTAGAAATTAAACACACAATGACAAAAAACAGAACTCTAGTAAGTAAATGACACACAAATAGAAATGTAACATTAAACTTATTGTATAAACCATTTTAGTGATCCCAAGAAGAAGGCAAAATACATTGCGCCGAAACGGAAAATAGATAACCTCTGTTTCCTTTTGATTTGAGAGACTGCAAGCCAAACCATATTTGATATCTTGCAGAATTCTGACAGGAAATCTTATAAGAAATTAACCAACCAATTAACTCCAATCCTTTTGCCAAAAATTCCTCCAGCAATCCAAGAAATCCTTCAGAAGTTCTTCCAGACATGCCTACAGGAATCCCTCCAGATATTTTATTTTCTGGAGGATTTCCAGGAGTATTTCTTGTAAGATGCATGGAAGAATTTCTAAAATAATTACTGAAGGAATTCACGCGAGGAATTCCTGAACTATGTCTCGGAACAATTCCTGGAGTTATTTTTGGAGGATTTCCTGGGATAACTTCTGGAGGAATTCCCGTAGTTATTCTAGGACGAATTCGTAGAGTAATTCTTGAAGAAATTCCTGGAGAAATTTCCAAAATATATTCTGGATTACTTCCTGGACGAATTCCTGAAGGAATTCGTAGAATTATTCCGGGCGAAATTCCGGGAGGAATTCTTGAAGTAATTCCTGGAGTATTTGTTGGAGACAATGCCTGAATACATCCTGGAGTATATCATAGAAAAATTTCTGGAATATATGCTGGAGTTGTTGTTGTTTGTTTATTTTCGGGGATTTTAACCTTTTATGGGTCAACCCCTTCTAGAAAAATTGCCCGAGAAAGTTACCAGGAGGAATTCCTGGAGAATCTCCCAAAGGAAACTCTGGAGGAATCCCTGGAGGAATTTCTGGATGAATCCCTTGAGTAATTACTGAAGAAATCCCTGGATTAGTTGTTGGAGGAAATCCCGGATGAATGCCTGAAGGAGCTTTGGAAGATTTCCTGGAGGAATACCTGAATGAATTCCTGGATGAGTCCATGGAGGAATCCATGGTGGAATTCGTGAAGGAATCTCTGGGAGTATATCTGAAGAAATCGTTGGATGAATTTCTAGAGAAATCGCTAGAGGATTTTCTTTGAAATTAGAGGAATGAAGCAACACATAGAGATTCTCGTAATTTTATGAGGTGCAACAGACACAATCGTGAAATAATTAGGCCGATAGAGTTAAGAGAAACAACAGTAGAGCCTGTAGACCTTGAGGGTCCTAGTTTCTGACTAGTTTGGAAAGCCTGGATTATCCCATGAATGTAGATACCAAACGCATTATAGTTTTGAACTGAGGCTTCATCAGCAGTGTAGACTACATTCCAAGAATATTTTTTTTTATTAAAGCATTATACAGTATGTAGATATTGTAACCCAAGCTTCAAAGTGTATTGGAAGCCATTTGTATTTCTCGGAATGTTCAAATTCCACAATATCCAATGGACATCAACGTGACTAAATTTCTTGAACAAAATTAGCTAAAATGATGTTAGATGTTGTACATCTTATGAAAATAAGCTCCAGAGTAGTTTGGATGACCTAGACCACCTATGAACAGACCAATCAATGGCTTTTTGAGTACCGTAGACTATGTTCTGTGATCATTCATCGTGTATAAAATTTGGTTTAAGAACAACTACGTAAAAGACCGTATCATGATAAAACTTAATTTAGTTTCGGTTTCAGCTAGCGAAAGCAGAATCCCCAGTTTACTCTCGAATGTTACATGCAGCACGTATTTCCGGTTCAAAACTTACGCGCTACATTAGGCCGTTACAAATATTTATTTCACTTTTTGTCCCACCACCCTTCGGCTGGTCGAGGGGGGGGGGGATAAAAATAATAAAGCATTTAATCTGAAAAATATTAAAAACTCATCGGATTTAGACGTGTGCGCCGAATATTCGGCGTAAAATCGGCGTGCATCGGCGTAGGGCTTCTCAAACAATTATGAACAAAGTAAACTACTTTCTAAAGATTGGATTGTAACAAATGGACATCTAGCTATGTGCTGCTGCAGAATTTTTTTGGTTTTGATGATGGTAGCCTTTCTGAGAAGGGATACGCCGAGCGGCGTGCGGTTTTCACGCCGCCGCCGCCGCCGTTTGCCACGCCGACACGCCGATGCTTCCTGGATCGGCTTCAAACAACATAACCATAAACTTTTTCCACCAGTGCATGGGTATAACCCCCCTTTACCTATCCCCGTTTAAAAAATATAGTATTTTTGATTCTTGTTGGCTTGGGGAGCCGCACGCCGATTCACGCCGATTTCTCATCGGCGCGGCGCGGCGCGGCGGCGCACACCTCTAATCGGATTTATTAAAGAATTTTTAGTAAAACCCGAAATTTTGATAAATATTTTTCGTCTGCCCCCTCAAAATGCAAAATCCAGCCATAAATTTTTGAAGGGGGGGAGACAAAAAGTGAAAAATAAATTTGTATCAGCCTTATAAAAGACAACATATAATATACAATATATATATCATATAAAAGGCGGCTATGTTGTCCTACATTCCAATTGATCACACAACTGAAACTTCCACAGACTGATCTTCTCATCCAAAGGCACGATTCTAGAGGGTACCTTGGAATTCTACGACATTTTCAAATTTGGGTCAGTCTATTTCGCACTCGTTTGCGAGGCAGTTAACGCTGAGGCTATAGTATGTAGTGTGTACCTTTTCTTGTGTAATATGGGGATTGGTTGGCGGCTTTCTCAGTATTTTCATCTTGGAAAAGCAAAATAGAACTAAAATTTTATGTCTTTATTGGCAATTCTATCGTCACTACATATTTCATGGAAACCATCGATCATATAATTACATGTATCAAATCTAGTACATTTCATAATTTCAATTCGTTGACTCCACACCTTTTGTTTTATGGAGCTGTTTGTTTCTATTATTCTCTACAATTCTACTCTACATGCACCTTATTTCTCGAGAAAAATCGTTCACGTCATCTAAAAATCTAAACATTAAAAGGAATCCCAACAACCCCTTCCCCATTTCTTGGTATTTCTTTGTACATCAAATCACCAGCGTTCAATCATTATAGCCTCTAATGAATTACCGCTAGACACGGTTTCATTTCGAACATCATACAGTACCTATCAGTAAGAAAAAAGATTCGTGATAACCTTTCATCAGTATTAGGGGTGAATTCGCGCGTTCCGGTGATGGATCTTCTATTCATTGTGCTTGGGCAGCCGGCGCTGCTACCCAGGCCAGGCTCGGCCCGTGCGTCGCGTTTTCCATTCATCTACTCATTCAAGCAAAAAATCTGCTTCGACGAGTTTGGGTTTATGGCCTTCTATTATTTGGTACATTTTTTTTTTTCGCTGGATTTGACCGGATCAATGATGACAATGGTTCTATTCGGAAGATGCTGGGTGGTAGAATGTTTGACGCTTTTGAAAAATTAAACAATGCTCTATTGTTTCTAAGTAACGAACTGTGATAGCGTGCACCAATCGGTAGATTGTTTAATTGACCGTTCCGCTATTTGTGATTAGAGTGTTATTATACTCCGACTGTGACTAGAAAAATAGAAGGCTTTTTTAATTGCACCCAAGTATGTGGCCAATAGAATGAAATGAGTGCTCCAAGGAGAGTTTCGAGTACAGGTAATCTTCGATATAACGTACCCTCGATATAGTGAATTCGATATAACGTACATTTTGCTTCGATATGACGTACAAAATTGCTCTTTCGAATTTTTTGTTCAACATTGCACTCGAAGGAGCGATTAGGAGGTCAGGTCGCACATGCACCTCGGTTTTGCGGACGATATTGATCTCATCGGCATCGATCGTGGGGCAGTGGAGGAAGCTTATGCTCCTCCAAAGAGAGAGACAACGTGGATAGGCTTGACGATTAACTCTACCAAGACGAAGTACATGATAGCGGATAGAAACAGAAGCAGGCCTAGTGGCGTTAGTGCTGAGGTAGTGATTGATGAGGATGTGTTTGAAACACTTGTGACATTTGACAATGACGTTTCCCGTGAAGTGAAAAGGCGCATTGCAGCTGCGAATAGGGCCTTTTACGGATTGCGTAGCCAGCTTAGGTCCCGTAACTAGCAAACGCAAACAGAATTCGCTCTGTATGAGACACTGATTCTTCCGGTTGCCCTCTATGGTCACGAAGCGTGGACGTTAAAGGAGATACATCGAAAATCTTTTGGAGTTTTTGAGCGCAAAGTGCTGCGGACGATTCTCGGTGGAAAACAAGAAAATACGGCAGACGTCGGGGGGCTGGACACGTAGTGCGAATGTCGGAAGAAATAATAGCGAAAACAATATTCAGCAGAGAACTTGGTAGAGGTAGGCGACTTCGTGGACGGCCGCGTACTCGCTGGCTGCATGCTGTTGAAGAAGATCTACGATCCCTACACGTTCGGGGAAACTGGAGTAACATCGCCCAAGACCGACGAAGATAGTGCTCTATTATACTCTCGGCGTTGGAGTAAAGTTACTTAGTAGCCAACAAGGTATCAATAATGTGTTCCCAGTCAGCTTAGCAAAGTACAGTAGATTCACTTCGGATTATACAGGACCTCGCGATCAAGACGACTTACTCTGCCAAAACTCCACTCCTGAATGAGGCACATTGAGGCACATTGGCATTGACATTGAGGCACGTTGACAAACTCGTCATGATGCTTGCTAGGGGAAGGGCAGGCAAGGGGAATGACACTATCCTTGATTCACACCACACATTCTCGCTTTTTCTCGGAATCGCTACCAGGTATTTCTCCAGAATTCGGATTGATCCTTTTGGGTTATCTCTGACTTCTTGCAGAAATTTCCCCAGGAGATTTATTTGAAAGGATTTCTTAAAAAAAAAACTAAAATAATCAACAAAATCCCTGGCAATAAATTTCCGGAGAAACATGGGGAATATACAGGAAATATTGCGAGAAACTCTGAGAAAACTTATTCGAAAAATATAGAGAAATGCTTTGCTTCTAAGAGAAATTCTGGATGCGGAAAATCCCGGAAAACCTTCTGGAAGATAACTTTGACCCTGGAAAAACATATGAAGAAATTCCGCTAATTTCTCGGAAAAATCCCTTAGAGAAATTCTTGAAAGAACTTTAGATACACATTCGAAGAGTCTTCGGATGGAATTCAGCTTCAAACTTTGGAAGCATTTTGGATAAGCCTCTGGGAGACTGGAAGGTACTTCTGCAGAGATTTTGTTGAAAACTCCTGCCAATATTCTCCTAGTAGGAACTCTGGTTGAACTCCTAGGCAGGGATGCCATATATGCAGACTTATCTGTATTATACAGATTTTTAAGCATCCATACAGATTCCGTTTTATATGAAATGCAGATTTTTGAGCTAGAGGGGCCATTTCATTTTTGTATGGGATACTGATCTTTCTTCCAAATTTTGTATGGGATACAGATTTTTGAAAATTGTGATACAGATTTTTCAAAAAATCATCTGGCATCCCTGCTCCTAGGATCAACTCTGCGAAATCCCGGAAGGAACACTGGAAAAATCATGGAATATACTCTGGCGGGAAATCCGGAAAGCAAATTTCGATAAATCAAACGGGGCTTCCGGGAAGGAGTTCAAGGAATGATCTTGGATACAGTTTCGGAATAAATCCTGAGAAGAAATTCAAAACCGAGTTTTAGATAGATTTCAAAGAAAATTGCCAAACAAACTCCAAGAAAAATTCCGGAAAACTCTCTAAAATGAGACAAGGAGCAAGTTGGGTTCCACGGGTAAGAACTGTTACTTCGTTTGATATACTACCGATTGTGAAACACAAGGAAGGTTGTCATCGCCAAGGATATTGTCGTTGAAGAACTGTCACGTTATCAGGAAGCGATTTGTCCTTCGAAGCCGAGCTACAGCTGTGATCGATCGCCGCTCTCCTCCGCCGGAGAATGTGCTGATTGTTCGAGAAGTGCCGAATATCGGAGCTGTGTAGAATGCCGGTGAAGAGCAGTTGAGCCGGAAATTGTTGTTGTTCACCAGGAGGACGAGTTCGATGACTGGTTGAACGATATGTATTATTCCGCAAGAGATTGAACCAGATCCTCTCGAGATTTATCACAGGTAGGGTATTTGGAATGCGCCAGGTAAGTTGGATGACAATTCAATTATCGCTTAAGCAATCAACGCAAAACTTTAAACAACTTAAGGAAAAAATCCCGGAAACTTTTCAATCGAGCAAAAGTTTCTGGAAAATGGGATGAATATAAAAATAAACCCGGATTGATCCACCTAGTGGAGATAGTGCCTTTCTCGTCGAATATGTACTCATGACGTTTCCGTTGACGTGAGCTGAAATGCTCCTGAATCATGAGAATACTTTACTAAGAATTTTATCAGAGCCATCATTGAATTGACTTGAAACTTATTGATGGCACATATTCCGACATTATGTTCAACGTATAGGCAGAGCTGAAAAATATCAGACCTCTCAGTTGACAGCTTGACCTCCTTCACTATCACTGGAGGCCGATCAACACCAAGACGATACAACTTTTTCACAAACACAGATACCTTAACGATTTTCGACAAAGTATTTTCTACACACTTCTACACACGCTTTATTTTATTATCATTGGCTACAAGATGCATGTAAAATTTGACAAAAACATGCAAGTAACTGAAATTTTTCATACTGAATCCCATTCAACTTTCAACTACATTACAGTGCGTGAGGGAGCAACCAGTCGCACAAAAATTTTACGCAGTCATTTTAGACGCGAAAGAGAATTGAAAAAGTTGTTATTACGGAGTTATTACGATTAAAATTTAATTTTCCCATACAACGTTGACCCATCCTTCTGCATTATTACACCACAGGAATCTGAAATGGTGTGATTGGATGAGATCGTCTTAGTTTTGTCAAGATATCTATCGCTTGCTTTAATTTTTCTCACTTTTGAATTCCGACGAAGCACCCAACGCTAGTTTTGGAATACCACCGGTAGTTTCTTATGTGGTCTGAGACTATTTTCTTGCTTACCGTTCATCAGTTTATCGGAAAATCCGCGATTTGACGTGTCGCATGCATGGGTTTGGTTCGCTTTTATATTTGGCCACTTCCAGCGGAACACTCGGAACCGGTTGTCCCAAATATGGTCTGAAACTATTTTCTTGCTAACCGTTCATCAGGTTACCTAAGGAGCCGCGATTTGATGTGTCGCATGCATGTGTTTGGTTCACTTAAATATTTGGCGGTGGAGCGGGCCTGGTTTGATGGTTAGAACACAAGACTATCATGCCAAGAGCCTGGGATCGAATCCCACTCCCGACATATTCACAAAACGTAGGTTCTTCCTTCGGAAGGGAAGGGTCCCGAGATGAACTAGCTTCGAGTTAAAAATCTCATTAATAAAGACAAAAAAAAAATATATTTGGCCACTTCCGGAGGGAACCCGGAACCGGTTCCGGAACACCACCGGTTGTCTCAAATATGGTCTAGAACTATTTTTTACAAACCATTCATCAGTTCGCCTAAGGAGCCGCGATTTGATGTGTCGCATGCCTGGGTTTGCTTCACTGTTATATTTGGCCACTTTCGGCGGGACCTCCGGAAACGGTTTTGGAACACCGGTAGTTTCTTATGTGATCTGAGACCATTTTCTTGCTAACCGTTCATCAGGTTATCGCAAAGGGCGCGATTTGACGTGTCGCTTGCCTGGGTTTGTTTCATTTTTATATTTGTCCACTTCCGGCGGGACGCCCGGAACCGGTTCAGGAACACTACCGGTTCAGATATATCTGAGACTATTTTCCTGTTAACCGTTCATCAGGTTATTGAAAAAGCTGCGATTTGATGAGTCGCATGTATGGGTTTGGTTCACTTTTATATTTGGCCACTTCTGGTGGGACCTTCGGAACCGGTTTCGGAACATTACCGGTTCAGATATGGTCTGAGCCTATTTTCTTGCTTACCGTTCAACATATTATCGAAAATGCCGTGGTTTGATGTGTCGCATGCGTGGGTTTGTTGCATTTTCATATCTAGCCCCTTCCTGGGGTACCGATCCGGAACGCCTAAATGGCCATAATTCCGGAACGGCTGGACCGATCCGAACCATTTTCAATAGCAAACAATGGGACCAGATTCCGCGTCGAATGAACCGTCGGTCATTAAAATCGGTTGAGATTTACTGCCGAAAAGTGACGTGAGTTCGTTTGTACACATACACACACACATACACACACACATACACACACACAGACATCACCTCAATTCGTCGAGCTGAGTTGATTGGTATATGTGACTCGAATCTCCGGGCCTCCTATCAAAAAGTCATTTTTGGAGTGAACATATAGCCTTTCCAGTACACTTGGTGTACGAGAAAGGCAAAACCCTTACACTTTACAATAAAGAAATAAGAAAATCTCGAAGGAAAACCTGGAGGTCTTATTGTGAAAACATAGAAAAAACCCCAGATGTAGCAAAACTGCAAAAAGTTCTTTCCAAAGACCATTCAAATGGCCTGGGAAGTTTGAAGAAAACAGACGGGAGTTTCACTGTTGATACAAACGAAACACTTAAAATAATGATGGAAACTCATTTCCCTGGATCAAGTTTACTATCAAGTGATGATGAAGATGGTACGGGAGTTGATGAAAACTATAGGCCAATACGGACTGTAGACACCAACTTTATTATACCGGATACAATCTTCACACGATCTAAAGTTGAATGGGCAGTGAACTCCTTCCAACCATTCAAATCTCCGGGAAGGGATGGCATATTTCCTGCACTTCTTCAGAAGGGTGGAAAAGAGTTGCTAGATATCCTTACTAGTATTTTTAAATGTAGTTTAACTTTAGGGCATATACCTAAAGTATGGACTCAAGTTCGAGTAGTTTTTATTCCAAAAGCGGGTAAAAAAGACAAAGCACAACCAAAATCTTTCAGGCCTATAAGTCTTACGTCTACCATACTCAAAATTATGGAAAAGATAATAGACGAATACATAAAATCAAATTATTTACAAAGATATCCTCTCAGTAGATATCAATTTGCTTACCAATCCAATAAATCTACAGTCACAGCTCTTCACGAACTAGTTACAAAAATAGAAAGTACGCTTAACAGGAAAGAAATTGCTCTTGTAGCATTTCTTGATATAGAAGGTGCTTTTGATAATGCATTTGATGTGCATCTTACAATGACAAATAGAAACTTCGATCCTTGTATCAAAAAGTGGATAATGGAAATGCTAAATAATAGGAAAGTATCGGCTGAATTGGGAGAATCATCCATAACTGTAAAGACTACCAGGGGATGTCCTCAAGGGGGTGTATTGTCCCCCTTACTATGGTCACTTGTTGTTGATGATCTTCTTAATACACTAGTGGAAAAAGGCTTCGAAGTCATCGGTTTTGCAGATGACGTAGTTATAAAAGTGCGTGGAAAGTTTGACAGTATCATAACAAACAGAATGCAATATGCACTAAACTGCACCTGGCGTTGGTGTCAAAACGAAGGATTGAACATCAACCCTTCAAAAGCAGTTTTAGTGCCATTTACCCGCAGAAGAAAACCTGCTTTGAAAACTTTGAAAATTAACGGATCTATCTTAAAATACTCGTCAAATGCTAAATATCTGGGAGTAATTCTAGATGATAAACTTAACTGGAACTTACACTTAGAACATGTAATTAACAAAGCCACGAATGCTCTTTGGGTAAGTAAAACTACGTTTGGAAGAAAATGGGGCCTCAAACCAAAAATGATTCATTGGATCTATACGGTTATCGTAAGACCCAGGATAGTCTATGCGTCGCTGGTTTGGTGGCCTAAGACAAAACAATATACAACACAAAGAAGACTCGAAAAGTTACAACGTTTGGCTTGTATGGCTATAACAGGAGCAATGCATAGTACACCGTCAAAGGCCTTAGATGCCGCTCTTTATAAACTTCCACTGCATCAATATGTGCAAAAGGAAGCTGAAAAGAGTGCCCTAAGGCTAAGAAGAAATACTATATTACTGGAAGGTAATCTTGTCGGCCATCTCAGTATACTGAAAGATTTTCCCGTTAATCAATTAGTAGTAATGAATGAAGACTGGATGGATAAGAAACTGAACTTTGATATACCATACACAGTGGTCAACACTGATCGTCAAGTATGGGAATCGGGGGGACCGAATATCTTACCAGGATCGGTTATTTTCTACACAGATGGCTCAAAAATGAATCATGGCACTGGAGCTGGAATTACCGGGCCAGGGCTGAATATTTCAATATCAATGGGAAAATGGACAACCGTTTTTCTTGCAGAAATATATGCAATTCTGGAGTGTGTGTCTGTATGCCTTAAGAGGAAGTACAGGTATACACGGATTTGCATATTTTCAGATAGTCAGGCAGCTTTGAATGCACTAAAATCTTTCACATGTCAGTCTAAACTGGTGTGGGAATGCATTGAACTACTGAAACAGTTGGCCGCTACAAACCAGGTTAATCTGTACTGGGTACCTGGCCACTGTGGAATAGAAGGTAATGAAAAAGCTGATACACTTGCCAGAGAAGGCTCTGAAGTTCAATTCATAGGCCCAGAACCATTCTGTGGTGTATCTAAATGTGAAATACAAATGGAAGTAAAGCGATGGGAGGATCAAATGATACAATCAAACTGGATTGCTACGAAAACATCAAGACAATCCAAACTGTTCATAACTTCGAATGACAAAACTACAGAAAAACTATTAAACCTAAATAAAAAATCTCTGAGCATAGCTATTGGGCTTCTCACGGGGCACTGCCCGACACGATATCATTTGAAAAATATGAATCGATGTCAAACTGATGTCTGTCGATTCTGTAACTATGCAATTGAGACCTCTCACCATCTGTTATGTGACTGTCCAGCACTATTTGTGCGTAGAAGACAATATTTTACCAAGGGTATTCTAAATCCTTCTGAAATTTGGTTGAAAAATCCCAATTTGATGGTTGATTTTATCCTAAGAATCATCCCAGATTGGGGTACTTCGCATACAGGGTGCGGCAGGAAAAAATGCGAAAAGTTCAAGGCGCTATTACACACTGAATATAGGATATATATGACAATTTTTCAATGGCAGTGTATCAGTCAACGTCTATATTCTAGCACTACAAAATAAAAATTAACATATTTGATTTTTAACATGTGATAATGTAAGCCTAAAAAGTCGGTATCAAAAAACTGCGCGCCCAATGGTCATTAGACAAAATGGCTATTATAGTAAAAAAAATGCTTCAATTCGATGAAAAACCAGGCCATATTAGTCCAGAGCCATGTAGTTTCACATACCAGATGAAATAAATACATATATATGATATTAATGTAGAGATAATTAAAAGTTTTGTTTTGTCAGGTATGAAATTTAGCGACCTGTGTGCTTTTCAGTGGTTTGAAAATTTTGATGGTCTTCAGCTTCAGGTGCCGTCTTGTAAAGATTTGTGCCCAAGAAGGGATTTTTTTTAAATAACTTTTCAGAAAATTAGCCTGTTAGAGATCATGGAACGTTAAAACATTGATTGGTTAACGTCAAATGGAGGAAAATGAGGTTTGAAGTTGAAAAACACTTTCGCATTTTTTCCTGCCGCATACTGTAATCAGCAAACGACGTCAACCCTCAATGGTGACTCGTCGTCCTGAACAAACGCGAAACTAAACAGGGGTATACCACAATAGATCAAAGTAATGGTCGCAGTGGTTCAAATCCCAACAAAAAAAAAAAAAAAAAAACAAAGCAATCAACGCGGAAATCTACGTGGAGAACCTCCCTGAGACTATCGACGCACATTTACGGCCAATAATAATTGTAAGTGTGTTGTTCGACTCAAGCCGAATCCAAAGGAAACCTTGGAAAGAATAAAAGCCTGGCTAGTTGCAAAGGGTTTCATTCAGCGCCATGGGTTAAGCCTTAGCCCATGGTAATCAGGATGGCCATTATGCGTATGATGCACTAAAACCTCAATTTATGCATGCTATTTTTATGCACTTTTAATTTATGCATCTTTTTTTATGCTCTGCATAAAAAGAGGGAGAGCTACTCAGAACGAACATTGTGCATAATAATATTTATTAATGACGGCAACTATTGCAACGGCGACCAGGGGATGTTTATAGGGATGAGCAAAGGGAGGTCGCAAGGGAGTTTTAGGGGTCCCATGGGGTTTCCGTGGGGTTCCAGGAGATCTCAAAGGAGTTTTCGGGTGTCTGAGTGGAGGGGTTTTCGAAAGCATTGCAGAGAGTTTCAGATGATTTTCGACGGTATCCATCGGCGGCCAGGGGCGTTTATAGGGGAGAGAAGAGAGGTTACAGGGACGTTTCAGGGGATCCCAAGGGGTTTCAGGAGGTACCAGGAGATTCCAGGGGCGTTTCAGGCCGGACCCAGCGGATTTCAGAGGGATACCTGGCAATCTCAGAAGTGTTTCAGGAGGTTTGGAGGCGTTACAGGTACGTTTTAGAGGGTTTCCGTGGGTGTCACGTGCGTTACTTGGGGTCCGAGTGGGTCTTAAAGGTATTCGGGGTCACTTTTGGGGGTTAAGATGCGTTGCATTGGGTCCGAGGGGATTTTAGGGGGATTTTGGAGGCATTTCAGGAAGTTTAAGAGCATTTTCGGCGGGATTCAGAGGCGTTACGAAAGAGTTTTCGGGGTTTTCGGAGCGTCTCAGGTGCGTTACTGGGGTCCACGGGGGTTTAAGGGGGATTTAGGAGGCATTGCAGAATGTCCCAGTGTTTTCGGTGGGTTTCTGTGGCATTACGGAACCGTTACGGAAAAGTTTTCAGGGGTTTCGGAGCGTCGCAGATGCGTTACATGGGCTTCGAGAGAGTTTCAGGGGGATTTTGTAGGCATTTCAGAAAGTTTGAGAGCATATTCGGAGGGACTCGGAAGCACTACGGAGAAGTTTTCGAGGGTTTCTGAGTGTCTCAGGTGCGCACCTTAAAACCTCTCGAAACGCCCCCAAAATGCTTTCAAACGCCCCTTAAAAGCTCTAGGAACTCTTAAAATGTTCCTAAAACTCCCTTAAATTCTCTGAAATTTCGTGAAACGCCCCTCAAATCCCTTGTAACGCCTTTTAAAGGCTCCTGCAATCCCCTGCATTTTCCTTAAAGCCCCTTGAAACGTCCCTGAATTTCCTAATTTCTATTGAAATGCCTCTGAATTCCCCGTAATCCCATTAAAACACAAAAAAAAACTGACAGAACGCCCTTAAAAGGCTACTCAAATCCCCTGAAACATCCCCCTGAAACGCCCCTGAAGCCTCCCATTTTTAGGTTATCTGGAAAACTTTATAGCCGAGGCGGTAAACGCACGGGAATTCAGCTTGACCATGCTGAGGGTGACGGGTTCGATTCCCGGTCGGTCAAGGATCTTTTCGTAAAGGAAATTTCCTTGACTTCCTTGGGCGTGCCTGCCACACGATATACGCATGCAAAATGGTCATTGGCAGAGGAAGCTCTCAGTTAAAAACTGTGGAAGTGCTCATAGAACACTAAGCTGAGAAGCAGGCTTTGTCCCAATGAGGACTTTACGCCAAGAAGAGAGAGAGAGAGAGGAAAACTTTCTGGAAACCCCCTTAGCGCCATTGAATACCCAGGAGCAAGACCTGTTCTCGCGAACTAGATTCCCTCATTGAAGCCCAAACTTAATTTATGCACAAATTTCCCTCTTTTAATGCATATTTTAATTTATGCACATTTTTAATTTATGCACCCCCAGCCATGAGCATAAATTGAGGTTCCAGTGTACTCGTTTTGGCAAAGTAACACAATCTTGTTGTCCCTCAAATGAACGTGAAGGCTGCGCTCCTACACGGCAAGCTAATCGAGACCATCTTCATGTGACAGCTGATAGGATTTTAGGAAAGGTATTAGGTCTGAAGACTGCCAGTCAATCAATCAGTTCTCGAAGGCCTGTGACGACACGATCCATCCCCGGTTCTGAGGAGAAAATCGGGCGCCTGTTCAATACATGCCCACTGGAAGACACTGCGGTGGAATTGTCCTTCGTCGACGAGCTAGAGAACCGTGCTGCGGATATTCCAGAAGGTGGAAGCGTAGAAGATCAATGGAGCGCCATCAAGAACGCCTTCGCCACCGGCAAGTATAATTTGGGTGAGCTACGCACCCGGAGAAAGAAGTGGATCACAGATGACACCTGGAGGAAGATAGAGGATCGAAGGAACGCCAAAGCTGCGATAGAGCGAGCGAAAACACGAGGAGCCAAAGCCGTCAGCGCTATTCACCTCTCCAGAAGGAAATGAAGCGTTCATGTAGGCGGGACAAAAGAGCATTGACGGACTTACTAGTCGACGAAGGCGAGAAAGCCGCAAGTATCGGCGACATTCGTTTCTTCCACGATGTCTCACGTCGTCTTAGTGGGTCTAAGCTGGTCTAAGGTCTATGTTATTGAAACGCTGGTTCGAGCACTTTGGAAACCTTTTTCAAGTATCGGCTACGCCACCAACGCCTCAGCATGATCCGACAAGGGTTCCACGTATTACCCGTGTCAACACCGAAGCTCCATCACTGCCGTAATTCTGCAAAGTGACGTAAGCGACATTGATAGTTTTGGCCCATTTTTTGGATATTATGCAAAAATCTCTTGCTCATCCTCTAAGTTTCTTTCCATAGATGATAGATTACGATTAGATCTTGCATTCTTATACAGCAGGCATACCATAGTGTCATTTTTACACCAGATATGATATATAATATACCAAAAAATATCGACATATTGAATGGCGCTTACGTCACTTTGCAGAATTACGGCAGATCACTGCAGGGGATAGAAACAGCCATCCGTAGCATGAAATCGAACAGGGCCCCGGGGGTCGATCGCATATCAGCTGAGATGTTCAAAACTGATCCCGTAGCATCTGCACAACTGCTACATCAATTATTCCGCAACAAATGGGAAACCGTGACATTTCCGGTCGATAAGATACAAGGCGTCTTCGTGAAGGTACCCAAAAAGGGTGACCTGACAGTATGCGATAATTGGCCTTGCTTTGCATCGTTTTCAAAGACCTCTGTAAAGTGATCCTGAACCAGTTTCAGGAGAAGATAGACGCAACTCTTGTCACGCTATTGTCCGCATCTTCTTGGAGCAAATCAAGGAATTCCAAGAGTGTGGGCTTCGTGGCCGTGTGGTTAGCGGCGTCAGTCATTTAGGCGTATTGTGAGTGCCACGGAGTGAGGGTTCGATTCCCGCTCCAGCCGGAGGAAACTTTTCGTCAAAACGAAATATCTTCCACTGGTCCACTGGGTGTTCCGTGTTGTCCGTTGCCTAATGTTAGTGAATGTGTTCAGTCTGTGCAACCTCTGGTTGAAGACGGTGTAGTGTCTTTTTTTTTTTAAAGAGTCATTGTACCTGGTGTTCATTGATTACGAAAAAGTTTTCGACCGTCTCAATCATAAAAACATGTGGCGAGCCCTCAGGCGCAAGGGTATCCCTGAAAAAAATCAACGGCCTCATTGAAGCACAGTACAGGGCATTTTCGTGCAGTGCAGAGTACTGCACAACGGTATCTTGTCCGACCCCATCCGAGTCGTTGCTGGAGTGAGGCATGGATGTATCCTTTCACTGCTACTGTCCTGGTAGGTGCGATTGGTCGTGAGCCAAATCGTGGGTTGCTGTGGCAGCCCATTACCACCTAAATGACTTCGAACTGGCTGATGACGTTGCTCTTCTAGCTCAACGGTGCTCTGATATGCAAAGTATGCTCGATGACCTTCCAATCGCTCCTTGGTGGCAGGTCTTACCATCAAATCGTTCTATGTAAACATGGTCAACCCTTCCAGTTTTACGGCAGCTGGGCAAGCAGAGAATGCTGAAATCTTCTAATATATTGGTAGCCAAATGGTGGCCGATGGCACTGAAATCGACATAGATGCACGGATCAAGAAGGTGAGGGCTGCCTATGGAAAAACAATCAGATTAAATTGTCGACGAACCAAAATCAAAATTTTGAACTCGAACGTTGAATCTAAGCTGCTGTACACCAGTGAAACTTGGTGTGTATCAATGGAGAATACTCAACGAATGCAGATCTTCATCAATAGATGATCAATAAATCAATAGATGGATCTCCAACGTGGAACTCCATCGTCGATATCATCAAAGGCCGATAGCGTCAGAAACTCGGGAGCGAAAGTGGAAGTGGGTCGGCCACACTCTACGCAGGGGCGGAAACGAAATCGACAAGCAAGCGTTAAATTGAAACCCAGCAGGACATCGCAGCAGAGGCAGACCCTGAGGCTCAGGGTCTGGTCAAGGCGATGACTGGCAATCGCCCAGGATGAAAATCTTTCAATTCGCTCCTCTGCACCACCGTGGGAGCCCAGGACTAAAAGTAAGTAATTATTCATTAGCGCTCTGTTTTAGTTTTGTTCAATTTTCTACTGTCCCATCCCCAGAACCATGTCATCTACTAGCGCCTAGCCGGTCAACCCCCACCACCCTACGACTTAAAAAATGCCAGATTGTGCTTGTTTTTATAGAATTTCCTGAACGTCAACCGCCAGAAAGCGATCCGAAAGTCCACGTTATAGAAGGCATAGATGAACGGATTTATGGCGCTATTGATCCACCCAAGCCAGGTGAGAAACGCCATCAGTGGTTTGCTCTGCGAGTGCTCCGGCAGGAACGGCATCAACAGATAGTACACGAAGAAGGGCAACCAACAGGCAATGAAGCCTCCCACCACCATGCTGAGGGTTTGTGCCGTTTTTGTTTCGCGATTAAGTGAGGAAATCCTAATGGGAATGCGCTTGCCACCGTGAACCCGCACCTTGGTGGAGTTTAGTCCACTGTTGGTCACGTTGGACACGCAGGACTCGGCCAGCGATATCTGACTGGCACTGAACTGGACCGTGTTGATTGGCCTCATCTCGTAGTGGCTGCCGTTTCCGCCGTTGCTGCCACCCATGACCGATGTGAGGCCGACGGCGGATGCCCGTGGGGCAGTTAGTTGGTGGCGCGTGGCACTCGGCGTGTTACGGGCCGAGCTTAGAAACTCGTACAAAGTTTGGTGCGAGTTGGCATAGTTGGACGATACGTTCCGGCTCACGTAGCCACCCTGCTTTGGACTGGTGTCTATTTCCGAGGTGTAGTTGTCGATGTCGATTTCACAGTTTTTCTCGGTCGCCTGGAATAGAGTGGTGATAGAAAATGAATAACTAAAATGTTCGATGAACAAATAAGAATGTATCGGGACTATTTGTGCGGGGCCCTTTTTTGGACTCTTTCCACTATAACTCAGTCAAATTTATACCAATTGGCTTGAGTTAACGCCGTTGGATACTGCGTACAAAAATATGTCAATTGCTATAATATTGACTGACAAATTGTTCTGAGTAAAGTTCCCAAATTGCCAGAAAAGCTTTTCCACCGCAAGTACAACACACAGCAATTGATTGAACTCACATCGAATACCACCAGACCATAACCCCGCTTACCTCGGTTTTGGTCATCCGGTGCTGCCGGGAAGTAAGCACGCAGCAAATCTTCGAGTACACGTACAGCATCACGCTCATCGGTATGAAGAAGGATCCCATCGCCGAAAAGACCACGTAGCCCTTGTTCTGGTTGTACTGGCACTCGTTCCGTTCCCGATCCTGGTCGTACCTGTTTGGGGGGGGGAGTGGGAATAAAGTACACATCAAAAGAAAAACGCGAAAGAAAAACTTCAAGCAAACATGAGGTAGGCAGCGCAAGCAAATCTCAGAATATACATATTTGATCGAAGGGAACACGGTGGAAGGTTTCCCATCTCTCCAATTCTCAGCACTCATTTCGAACCACTTTCTTATGGATTTATTTTTGGCGCTTGTCCCCTTTATGTTTGGGAGTAAGGGTATGTGTTAGAGGCGCCCTATCAATACGATCTAAATCAGCACATTTTTCTATTACAAAATGATAATCTGTATTGTGCAAAACTCACGGTAATGCTTAAGGCGAAACTGGAAGCATTTCCTCACTTTTTGGTTTTTGATTTTTTATTAAATAACGAAGCAATATTTTCAAAATCGGTTTTCGTGCACATGTAGAGTATAAATCAAGGTATCTTCTGAATTTTTGTTGTAGTGGAAAATGTTTTTCGTTTTTGCAGAAACCATTTTTGAACAAAATATCACAAAAAAATGGTTTCTGCGAAAACGGAAAACATTTTCCACCTCAAAAAAAAAAATCAGAAGATACCTTGATCTATACTCTACATGTGCACGAAAACCGATTTTGAAAATATTGCTTCGTTATTTAATAAAAAATCAAAAACTGAAAAAATGAGAAAATGCTTCCAGTTTCGCCTTAATCGACACACACGAGTGAACTTATTAGTTTCGGAGCAGAGCAAGCCTAGACGTAGCGAGAGCTGAACAGTTAACTCTGCGGAGCCTCTTCAGAAACTCCTAACATACGGAAGCAAACCTGTACAAGCGACATGGCACCGCTCTCAAAAATGCCTCAGCCCAGCTAGGAGTACCTTGGGCACATTAGCAAGTTCCTGATTATGGTATACTGGCAATGGCATTGGAATTAGTAATTGAAATGGTACACGATTCCCGCGCAAAGGCGGATAACAAAGCGATATCATTTCGATAATTAACTGTGTTATCAGTGTTATCATTTTGTTATTCTGGTTATCATTTTTTCCACTTGATGATAACCAGATGATAACAATGCCAAATTTATCAAAAAAACTTTGAGCTTCATTTACTCAAAAGCGAGGTTTTATCACTAACACCTTTTGCTTAAAACTTCACAGCTCAAAAACATGTTACATTTTAGACTATGGATAATTTCAGTTGGGCGGAACGGCCGCTGTTCCCGCTACATTTAATACTTTTTTATCTCTATTAAAGAGAGCCCTCGGCTGGTTCGTCTCTAGTGGTAGATGGATCATAAGGAGCCATCTCTAAAAGTGAGAAAAAAAATTACAGAGTATAAGTAGGGGGAGACTTGATCCCTGTGGAGACTTGTTCCCCCCATATTTGCTCGGAATCAAAAACATTTTCTTCTAGCATAATTTTTCCAAAACTACTCCTGGACAAATGACTATGTTTTGGCTACAAGTGATTTCGATTGTACATTGCATTATTTTCAAACGGCTGGTGGTTTGTTTTCAGTCCTTCAGAAATCTTTTAGGCGATTCCGAAAAATCTCAATAACTTTGTGAAAATTGAACCAAATCGTGTCAAAATTTCACAGCACATAGTTTTAATTAAGTACTTTCAAACTTATTTATCCAAATGAAGTTGATGTTAACATATTTTAATTTATTCAGCTTAGTATACACAACAGTCACATGGGGAAACTTGATCCCTCGAGGATTACTCGCACATTATACATGTGAAAAATAAAATTCTATTCGGAAGCTTCTATTTACTTGGAATTCTAGTCTATTCAACGATAAAATGTGTCAGATAATTAAAACTCTAGTACAAACCAAGAAAAGGGGGATCAAGTCTCCCCATTTTGAAAATATGGCATATCCTTAAAAATTTAAGGAAATCTTACAATTTCAAATGCTCCATATTCATCGAAAATACTCAAAATTCGATAAGAAAATGAATAAGAAGATTCTGGAATTATTCTCCATTTAAATAAACCATGTGATCAAAGGGGGATCAAGTGTCACCCATTTTTGAAAAATACATCATAAAACATGCCTTCATAAAAACACAGTTTTGAAAACTTTAACAATAATTTAAAGGCCTTCTGTTGTGTATTAACTTGCAATAGATGTTTACCTGCCATTTTGTACGGAAATCGGATCTAGTTTTGTGTTTTTGCCTTTTTCGTACACTAAGTGTACCGGAAAGGCTATATGTCGAGTCACATATACCAATCAACTCAGCTCGACGAGTTGAGGTGATGTCTGTGTGTGTGTGTATGTGTGTGTATGTGTGTATGTGTTTTTTTTTTCCTTCTGAACCATAGGGGGATAAATCTGCTCATCAGACACCCTAACAGGAAGGTTAGGGTAGTGTGGGGTTAAGGCCGTCTTCTACAACGCCAGTAGAAGCCAGGACTACTCTCTCCTCGACCCACTAAAACACATTCCTATGGTCGCCAAACCTTACGTCTCTCCGGAACCACCAAGAAGGTATTGCTTTAGAGAGGGGCTAGTGCATATCGCACCCTCAAGGTTAGCTGCCGTAGCCTAGCAGCAACGAACATCGATGACTCGCTCTGGAGAGTCCATCACCATAGCATGCTGGCGCTTAGCCAGTTTCCCGAGTGGTCCTCGCCACTCCCTTTGTCCTCGGAAGGCGGGCAGGGTCAACCCCGCCCGCGCCCTACTGCTGAGCGGACATCAAGAACTGATGCCCACATGCAACCCGATCTGACCTGCCCGTAAGGAAGGGTATCACTACCCTTCAGGCCCTATCAGATGCATCCGTAGGTTGCAGACAGCAGGGTCTCACCTACCCCGACCCTTGCCGGGGACCCCTTTCCAACCGCGGGCTCGGATCCAACCCAGTAGACCGACGCCACGACAGCACCGCTACCGGGACTTCCTCTCCGCGGCCACTTAATCGCTGTAAGGGTCGATCTCGACCGCAGGGCACCGGTATGACCTACGAAGCCGACTTCGAACCCCTGGACCACCTCTTGTACTGCATCTGGACTAGCCATTCTCCGAGTCCACGCGCCACCTCCTCTGTAGCTCCCAGACGATATGGGTGATAGCCGTTGAAACGGCATTCCAGCTAATCTCATCCCTACACATTCTCTGGACCAAGTTGTCCGGAGTTGTGTCCTCCCCGCATGTGGCAAGCATGCGGTCATGCATTGTGCGAAAACGCGGGCACACGAACAAAACGTGTTCCGCCGTTTCCTCTAAACCATTGCACACTGGGCATTCGGGAGAATCCGCATGCCCGAAACGGTGTAGATACTGTCGGAAGCAACTATGACCTGTAAGGACCTGTGTCAGGTGGAATGTAACTTCCCCATGGCGCCTATTAATCCAACTATCTACCCTCGGTATCAACCTATGGGTCCACCTTCCTTTGGTGGAACTGTCCCACGCGCGCTGCCATTTGACCATAGAGGCCATCCTGACAGTCTTGCGTATGCGTCTTGTGCCGCGCATTTCGAAGCACTCCATGTCCTCACTGATAAGAATGCTGATAGGCACCATACCAGTAATGACACAGAGAGCGTCGTGTGACACGGTACGGTACGCGCTTGCAACCCTCAGACACATAAGCCTGTAAGTACTTTCCAGCTTCCGTCGGTAGCATTCAGTACTTAGCGCGGTACCCCACGCCGGGCCGCCATATGGACGTAGCAACACTAGCCAGAAGCTTGCGCTTATTGGCGTACACCGCTGAGCTATTGGACATCATCCGGGACAGTGCCGCAATAGCTGTGGAGGCTCTTTTACAGGCATATTCGACGTGGCTACCGAAGGTGAGCTTATCGTCGATCATCACACCCAAGTGCTTGACAGAGCGCTTCGACAGGATAGTGCACTCTCCTACACTGATCTCCGTCTGCTGTGCCGACTTCATGTTGTTAACAACCGTCACCTCTGTCTTGTGGTGAGCCAGCTCCAGTTTTCTGGACCGCATCCACGCCTCCACAACCTTGATCGAGTGGTCGGTAGTCAACTTCACCTCCTCGATCGTTTCACCGTAGACTTCGAGCGTAATATCGTCGGCAAATCCGACAATCACCACTCCCACTGGGTACGCTAACCTCAACACCTCGTCGTACATGACATTCCATAACACCGGACCCAGGATGGAACCTTGCGGGACTCCTGAGGTTATGTGAAAGCACTTCCGACCCACCTCCGTGTCGTAAACTAGTACGCGATTCTGGAAGTAGCTTCCGAGAATCTTGTACAAGTACTCCGGTATCCCCAGACGCAAGAGCGCATCGGAAATAGCAGCCCAACTGGCGCTATTGAACGCATTCCTCACATCCAGAGTCACTACCCCGCAGAAGCGAATTCCCCTCCTCTTAGGCTCGAGTGCTTTCTCGGCGGTTTTTGTAACCGACAAGATAGCGTCTACGGTGGACCTCCCCTTCCGGAAGCCATACTGGTTGCTCGAGAGACTATTTACGCCCTCAGTGAACCTCAACATTCTATTGAGGATGATCTTTTCGAGCACCTTCCCCGCCTTGTCAATCAAGCATATTGGTCTATATGCCGACGGGTCTCCGGGTGGTTTCCCCGCCTTTGACAATAGTACCAGGCTCTGCCTCTTCCAAGCTTCTGGGAAAACTCCCTCGTCCAGGCATTTCTGCATAGCAGACCTGAACATCTCGGGAGCTTCTGCAATAGCTACTTTTAAGGCCAGGTTCGGAACTCCGTCCGGACCTGGGGCCTTACCTACGCTAAGGGACTTAGCTATCCCCGCAAGTTCCACATCGGTGACCCTCTCCTCATCGCCAGCCCCAGTCCCCGGCTGTCCTACGAAAGGAGGCCAAGGACTAGGATCATGACGCGGAAAAAGTCCTCCAACATCTCTGGAGATTGCTCTGTAGGAGCCATCACCCCTCTCTTCTTGGCCATAACGATCCTGTAAGCGTCACCCCACGGGTTCGTATTGGCACTCTGACAGAGACCCTCGAAGCAGGCCTTTTTGCTTGCTCTTATCTCGGTCTTGAGCGCGGCTTTTGCAGCGGCGAACACCACCCGCCGTTGGTTTCGCTCTTCCTCTGATCGTGCTCGCTGCATCCGCCACCTAGCCCGTAGGCAGTCGCGGCGCAGATCCGCAATCGCGTCGGTCCACCAGTAAGCCATTTCTAGGGTGGACTCGCCTAGGCATGGTCGCATCACACGCACGTGAGAGCACCGCTACCAGCTCGTCGCCGTCTAAACCGATTAAGTTTCGCTCACGGCGGAGCGCTTCCCTAAATACCTCTTCGTCGAAGTATGATGTCTTCCACCTACGAGGGCTTGGCCTTGGCCTAGCCGCCTCTTCTTCTATCCGCTGTCTGCTGTTGTTGTAGTCGATACTGTAGCGAACCGCCAGGTGGTCGCTGTGAGTGTAGCCATCGAACTACTTGTTAAGCCAGGACTACAAAAGGTCACGTCAATAATTGACTCCGCTCCGTTTCGACTATAGGTACTCTTGGTACCGACGTTAGCCAAGTCGACATCTAAGATGGCCAGTGTTTCTAGCAGGATCTGACCCCGCTGATTCGTGAAACGGCTTCCCCATTCCACAGCCCAGGCATTAAAGTCACCCGCTATTACCACCGGCCTTCGCCCTGTTAGCACGGTCGTTAAGCGGTCCAGCATTTGCGTGAACCGCTCGATCGGCCACCGCGGAGGCACATAACAGCTACAGAAGAAGACCCCGTTTACTTTGGCGACCACGAAGCCCTCGTAGGTAGTAGACACCAACTCCTGCACGGGGTATTTACCCGTCGTCCATATCGCCGCCATTTTCCTGGTCCCATCCGAGGCCCAGTTGCCGTTGCCGGCGGGTACTCGGTATGGGTCCGAAATGATGGCGATATCCGTCTCCCACTCAGAAACCGCCTGACAAAGCAGTTGCTGACCCGCATCACAGTGGTTCAGGTTCAGCTGCGTTACCTGCACTGTGATTTGTTGTTCACTGCGGCTTTCTTAAAGGCCGGGCACCCTGGACCACCCATCGTATGGCTGCTTTTCGAGGTTTTCCCGGTACAGATCATGTGTGTATGTGTGTGTGTGCGCATGTGTGTATGTGTGTGTACAAAATAAACTTACATCACTTTTAGGCAGTAAACCTCAACCGATTTCAACGAGCGATGGATCATTCGACGCGGAATCTGGTCTCATTGTTTCCTATTGAAAACGGTTCGGATCGGTTCAGCGGTTCCGGAGTTGTGGTCATTTAGGTGTTCCGGACCGGTACTCCAGGAAGGGGCCAGATATGAAAACGCTACGAACCCATCCATGCGACACATCAAACTACGGTATTTGCGTTAACTTGATGAACGGTATGCAAAATAATGGTCTCAGACCTAGGGGCGGGACAGCTTCTTATACCTGCGCTAATACTCGCTAATAAATATTAGTTTCCTAATCCTCAACTAAAATTGGAACGAAATTTTTGTAGTATGTCATGACTTTATTCAAATTAAAAAACCAAATTGACAGTCATGAAAGTTGACACTTGAGGTACCAATGAGTATCTGGAAACTTTTATTTACGATTATTTGATTAGCATTCGATTGTATAGGAACCGTTTAATGGATCAATTAGTGGTCAGGGAATGTCCTACGGTAGGTGCATAGGTTTCAGCAGCCCTTTTTTGCTACGATGGGCAAGCCTTGTGTATTAGGTACACCTTCTTTTAACGTTCTCCTGATCCAGAAGAAGCTCACAACATGGCTTTTCTACTTGTGCCAGATTCCTTGAGTACGACGCGAATGCATATTCCTGCAGTTGGGTACAATGACTCCAAGAATATTATCGAGTGACCAGAAAGTGGCGATTAAATGTGAAAAGTAAGAACCATTGCAAACTTCTGCTTCCCATCCCATGCAAACTTGCTCAAGTAACTGATCGAGAGCAGTCAGCTTTACCTGTTGGTTTAGAAATATGAATAATTGGGAATACGTCGAAGAGGGTCAGAAGAAGCTGAAGTTCACAATTGTTGTACCGCTCTTTTGACATTGTGGTCTAGAAATGTACAGTTCAGTCCTAGTTTCAGTCTAAGTCATCCACAAACTAGTTTGATTGCAATCAACAATTTAATGTATGAAATCTGTAAATTTCTGTTATTATTTCGCCATTCGAAGGTTCGCAAGTTTCCTGTCGAATTCAACATGTCAGATTTGTTTTTCATGGCTTGCTTGTTGAACATTTTCTGCGAGACGGTATTTTTCAGGATTAGTATTTCCTAATACCGCTAATACTACTAATTTTTATCAAAGCTGTCCCGCCCCTAGTCTCAGACCATATCTGAACCGGTAGTGTCCTGGAACCGGTTCCGTGTGTCCCGTCGGAAGTGGCCAAACATAAAAGTGAACTAAATCCATGCATGCGACATATCAAACTGTGGCTTTTTCGATAACCTGATGAACACTAAACAGAAAAACATTCTCAGACCATATCGGAACCGGTAGTGTTCCGGAACCGGCTCCCGATGTCCCGCCGGAGGTGGTCAAGTAAAAAAGTTACCCAAACCTATGCATGCGACATATCAAATAGTGGCTTTTTTGATATCCTGATGAACAGTAAGCAGGAAAATATTTTCAGAACATATCTGAACCGGTAGTGATCCGGAACCGGTTCCAGGTGTCCCGCTGGAAATGGCCAAAAATAAAAGTGAACCATACCCACGCATGCCCATGTTAGGGCCCATATAGCCGAGGCGGTAAACGCACGGGTATTCAGCATGACCATGCTGAGGGTGACGGGTTCGATTCCCGGTCGGTTCAGGATCTTTTCGTAAAGGAAATTTCCTTGACTTCCTTGGGCATAGAGTATCTTCGTGCCTGCCACACGATATACACATGCAAAATGGTCATTGGCAGAGGAAGCTCTCAGTTAATAACTGTGGAAGTGCTCATAGAACACTAAGCTGAGAAGCAGGCTTTGTCCCAGTGAGGACGTTACGCCAAGAAGAGAGAGAGAGAGAGAGAGTCAGTAACGATCTACATTGGTTTCGTGGTTGAGTGAGATGCGGCTTTGTGTATAGCTGCTGCCTCTGGTGAAAAGACTGAAGCGGTGTTCGGTAGGCTGTAATATTCATCAAAGTCTTCACCATAAATATCAATTCCAACTGTATTGGATAGCGATCGCAACCTTGTAGATGAACGGCATAATCCCAGCTTTCACGCAAGTGGCTTTTGCGGGCGTTGATGGCAATAGGCCGGATATAGCTCTTATCGCGTTGTTGTACGAAGGACTCGAAATCGTGTTGAAACAACCTGTTCAACATAATTTTCATATTTTTCAGGCATAAACCCTACGAATAAGAGCAAGACATTATAAAATTGACGCGAAAACATTTTTGGCCACCTGTTTGAATGGAGCCGCCCCATAGTGCAGAGGTGATACATACAGGGTAGTCATTGCCAAAACAAAGAGTGCATCCCCGAGCAGAGGAAAAAAGCTCAATAATAGCATATGTTGATATGGAGAACAAAAAGTGATATTTGTTTGTTTGAGATAAGAGGTAAAAGTACTGAAAATAATATCTCAAATTTACTCCTAGAACATCATCATCATAGCACATTTAGCTCTTGGTACCCATGTCCCGATAGTAGCCAATAATGTAGCCATCGAGTCTCACCCTGACATGTTCAGATAGGCTATTTAGGCAGATGCGTTCCTGAACAGGGGTCAAATTCCGGAGAAGTGGAAAAGATTAAAAATAGTTCTACCACCATCTGGCGTCCCGTCGGCAGCTATATGTGCCACCAGAGGTGATCCATTTGCTGTTTCGCCATCTCACAGTTCGAACGGGCGTTTTTCGACGGCTACGACAAATTTGCAGAAATTTGTGTGACTCCACTGGAGTTCAACAAGATGAAGCGGTTTGGAAATAGGGCGTTTGGGGCCTCCTTGTTGACTGTCTAGGGAAATAAAGGCTAACCGTCTGGAATTAACGATAGACACAACTCCAGTGATTACTGTCAACAGTTACTGTGTCGTCATCCGGATTCCTAACGCAGAACCGAGTGCTGTCTTGACGAATCCCACGAGCCGGTTCGGTAACGCTTCATGTAACGGTGAGTTCAATTTCCCGTTTCGGTCGGGAACTTTTCTTGGCTTCCCTGAGTATAGTTTATCATTGTACTTGCCTTCAATTCAGTTGAAGTGAGACATGCTAAGCTCCAGTGGGAACGTAAAACCACAAAGAAGAAGAAAAAAGGGCCTCTCTCGCCACAACTGTAAAGGCGTGGGTATTCAGTATGACCATGCTTATGGTGACGGGCTTTATTCACGGTCGGTCCAGGAAATTTTCGTAGAGGAAGTATCATAGACTTCCTTGAGCATAAAGTCTCATCGTGCGTGGCACACGACATAGACATGGAAAATGATGATTATCAGAATAAGCTCCTAGTCAATTACTGTGAGAAGAAGACTTTGTCCCAGTGGGAACGGTTACGCCAAGAAGAAGAAAATGATGGAGACGAAGAAAAAGAAAAATCAGAACATTTCTCTAAGGATCTTCTTGGAAAAATCTTCCACAGACTCCTTCAGAATTTCCTACAAAGATTTCTAATTAAATTCTTCCATAAAGAAGTCCAAGGAAATCTTTAATGAATTTATTCCAATATGTATCCATAGATTCCTTCAGAAATTGCTCCTCGAATTCAATCTTCAAATCTACCAGAAATTATTTTAGAAATTCTTCTGGGGATTTATTTAAAACATTTTTGGAAATTTATACAGGAATTTTTCTAGAGTTTTCTACACGGATCCTTTTGGATATTCTTTGAAAGATTCTCCAATAATTTCTTCCAGTGGTTGCTTCAGAAAATAATCTAGAGGTTCCTTCAGAGATTCATTCATGTATTTCTTCAGGGAGTCTACAATAGATTTGTTCAGGAATTACTAATGTGCCCAGGAATATCTGCAGGCATTCATTGAGAGAATCTTGAGAAATTCCTGCAGACATTTTTGTATAAATTATTTCAATGTTTCGGGCAGGAACTCCTCCTGAAATTCCTGCAGGAGTTCGTGCAGACATTCCTACGGGATTTTTCACATATTCCTTCATGTTTGCCCCCCCACAAATTTATCAGGCATTTTCTTAAAGGATAACTCCAATTGTTTCGCCACGGATGTTTTAAGAAAACTCAAGTTTTTCTTGAGATCTTTGTAATGCAGACAACTATTTCTGCATTTCTCTAGGTATTCCTACAAGATTTTGTTTGAAACATTCGCCTATAGATTTCTCCTGTATTTCTCCTTGAATTTGATTTTAGAATTTCTACAGAAATTTTCCTATGAATTCCTTAATATTTTCTCTTCAAAGAATTAGACCTTGAGTGTCACGAGAAGTTTCTCCAGAAATTACTCCAGGGTGTTCTTAAGAAATCCCTCCTGGGCCACCTTCAAGGTCTTGGGATTGCTTCACATATTCTAAGAGGGATTCTTTCAAAAGTACTTCCTAAGATTTCTGCAGGTATTTTACCGAATATTTCTTCAGAAGTTTCTGCTAGGATTACTTCTGAAATTCATTCGAGATGTTTTTCTCTGTAGAGACTTCTTCAGAACTTTAGGGATTTCTTCAGGAATTTTAACAAGGGATTTCTTCAAAAGTACTTCCATGGAGTGTTTCAGAATTTTTGAAAATTCTTAATTCAAAATGACATTAGTCATTTCTGTATAAATTTCTTCAAGGATACTTTTGGCAATTGCTCCAGCGGTTTCATCAGAAGTATCTCTTGGGATGTCTTTAGCGATCCCTGCAGAATTTGTTTTGGACATTTCTGCAGGGGTTTTTCAGAAGTTTTTCCAGAACTTGTACAAAGCATTGTTTTAGAAATCCCTTAAGCAATTTCTAAAAAGTTGCTGAAGTATCTGAACAAAAAATCCAGAAGCTATTTCCGAAGTTTCCTCTGGGGCAATTCCTGAATGAATGTCTGGAATAAAACGTAGGAAGTACCTGAAGAAACACCTTCTTATATCTAAAAGAAAACCCAAGAGAATCTCTGAAGTAACATTGCAACGAATTCCAAGGAAGTTATGTTTGAAAAATTTCTGCAGAGATTTCTGGAAAAATCCGTAGAGTAATTTATGAAGGAATCTCCTCTCAAATGTCTGCACAAATCGCAGGTAAATGTAATGGTGAAATCCTTGATTATTGATTTTAAATAAATTTCTGTGGGATCTCTGGAGAATTTTCTGTAGGAATCCTGGGAAGAACTCCTGGAAATACCTCTGAAGGAATCCTCAGAAAAAAAAAACAATTCAATTTCTTAAGGAATTTGTGTACAAAAAACCCTTAGCTACAACCTGGAGAAACTTTTGAAGGAAATGCTGTAGAAACAAAAAAAAACCTGGAAGAATGCTGTTCGCATCCACGAGCAGCCTAGAGCCACAGAAGACATTTCAAAACAAAAGGAATCTTTGAAATAATACATAGAAGAACTGGAAAAATTTTGCAAGTATTCATTGAAAACAATTCTTGAAAATTCCCTTGAAAAATGCTGAAGGATATGTTCTTGTGTAATTTCTGCAGGAATTGTTGAAAGAATTTTTGGAGAAAAAAATCTGAAGAAATTCATAGAGGAAGATCTAATTAAATTTAATGCAATGTCAGGACCCGAGCAGAAGAAAATATCAACAGCATCATAAAATATGTTATTTTGGGACAATAACTGTACAATGGAAGCAGTAATTTTTATGTTATTAGCATATCTTATTATGTTATAATCTTGTCTGTCAAAGGCGGCAAAATAACAAAAACCATAACAAAAAAAATGTTCCTGGAAGACCAATTTAATAACATGTTTTGTTATAGTACATAACAAACTAACAACAATGAATCATCAGTGCATTTGAAAACTTGTTATTGTTGTGTTATAGTTCATCACATATTTGTACATTTTCAATAGTAGTGTTCAGATCAAGATAGGCACAAACCATTTTTAAGAATCGGCCGTTTATTTTTGGCAGATCAAACTGTAAGTAATAAATTTAACGTATTGTCAATAATCATACAATTTAGCATTTTTCTTATTTCGAATCAGCACACTTACAATATTAGTTTGTTTTTCTCTTCTACTGGCTTTCCTTCTACCTTCCTTTACAGACAACGCAACCACCTAATAAAGCAGTTCATTTGTGTTTGAGTCCATATCAATTAGGTATACAGAAAAGAAAGTTACAGATTTTGTCCCATATAAATTCGGTTGTGGATCACTGTGTAGGAAGTCTCCAATTTCTCTAACTTTTCCAATCTAGGGTATTGGTTCCCATATTAAGCATGTGGCTCCCATTTTCATCCTATGAAAAGCAAAGAATTGAAGAGCTGTTTGTTTTGTTCCTTTTTTTTTGTATTTTTTGTTAGAAGTGAGCACCTTTGAAAACAAAAAGAACGGAATCAACCGGTGCCGTAATCGCTTGTTTTCGAATAAGATGAATATGGGAGCGTGAGATTACTGATGGCACACATACCCTATTTACCTGATTTCTCAAGTCTGTTTGCTGTCCAACCTGTCTCGTCCCGCCGGGCCTCAAGCTTCTCAAACACTCAATTTTCATCCACGGCTCGAAAATACTACAAATTATATGTTTGTCACTATCCGCTCTAATTGTAAATATACTTTTCTACTTACTAGTTTCGCTTGTGATCGTCTGACCAAACCTGACAATTTGCCCCCTAGTCACTCGCGGAACTATTTCTCTTCCAACTAAATCCAACTTCTTTTCTCACCGAAAACTAAACTTTCAACCTATTCTACTATTATTTCTACCGATTATCCACAATAGCAAATGGTATCTTCAAACTAATTCAATTTCTTCCTTTCTTTGTTGTTATTTACCTCCTACCTTTGACAGCTATCTGTCTCTCTCTCCTTCTCATGTCATCTCTACTGTCACTCTGACACCTGTCAAACGACACTTACCAATGCCTCATCGACCAAACGCATATTTTGTGCAACTGGCGCTCATGCAGTGCTGCAAGAACAAGTAGTATAATAATAAAACTTGGTCTACAACAAAGTATATTATTGAAATGTTATTAAGTGTAAGAATGTCAATAATTTGATCATAACAAAATAAGATTACCCAACAAAACCTGCTATAAAAAGTAATACTTTGATAAGTTTATAATAACAAATTATGATATAAAAACAGGTCATGTGATTCAGTTGTTATGGATTTGATATTCTCCTCTGCTCGGGTAGGAATACCTGAAGGAACTATTGGTGAAACTCCTAGAAGGACTTTCAAAAGAATCTCTTCAGCTAGAGGCTGTACAGACTGAACGAAACTTTACACTAGACAACGGAAACGACACACATTACGAGCACCAGTGGATACGAGGAAGAAACATTTCTTGAGAAAAGTTTCAACAGTTGGAGCGGGAATCGAACCCTCACCACATGGCATGGTACGTTTATACACTTGGTGACGCTAACTGCACGGCCAAGAGGCTGCAAATAAATGCCCGAGAAAGTTCAAGTGAAACCTGGAGGAATTACTGGAGAAGTTAAACAATAATTTCAGAATAAGTTTTCGGAAAAAATTCTGAAGGAAAACGTTAGAGGAATTTCAATAAAGAATTGTTAATAAAAAGTTTGCTCCTGGAATTTCTGTTTTTGAAGAAATGCTTGGAGAAATTCCTGAAGATATTCCTAAGAACATTCCTATGGAAGAATTTCTTGAAAAAAATCCTACAAGAAATTTTGGAGATATTCTGAAGAAAAACTGTTAGAAAAAAGTATAATAACATTTCCGAAGGAATTTCTTAAGAAATATTTGAAAAAAAAAAATACATGAAGTAATAGAAGCATGAAGTAATGTAGTAATCTTTGAAGGAACTTCCCCTAGAATCCCTTAAGGAATGCCAGGAGGAATTTAGGAAGGAATTTCTGAGGATACCCGTGGACCAATTTCAAGAAGAAACTTTTGAGAAACTTCTGAAGAAGTCCCAAGATAAATACCTGGGAGAATTCCAACAAGAATCTCTGGTGAAATCCCAGTTAATTTTTTTAATAAATGCGTTCTGGACAAGGAAGTATTCTAAAGGGATAGTAAAAGGAATCTTTAGAGCCATTCTTGATAAGACCATCATATGAAATCTTGCAATTATGCTCTTTCTGTAAACATTCCAGAAAATATTTGATAAATCCTGAAATAATCTTCAAAGGATTTTTTGCTAGTATAGAGTTTTTAACGGGTCAAGGAAAGTGACCTCGTTATGACAAGTTGAACAAATTAGGCAAAAAATAAAGGTAAACAAACAGATACACAGCAAGTAAAAATATCGCATACCCTCACTTCCAAGTCAAACAAAAGCGCGATTGTAAGTAGAGGTATAAGACGCTTCTCGGCGAAATCGGATATCTAAGTTGTTTAATCATTCAACGGGATACACGGTGAAAATGCGTTGGGTCGGTGGTGGGCGTTGGGTCGCCTCATATGACGATGATGACGGTCCCAGTGCAGGCAGGCTGGCAGGTAATATTAAAAGGAATCCATGTCGAAGAACCCCCGAGTGGTATGGTGGTGGTGCGAGGTAAGAAGGTCTTGGGTTTATTATTTTTCTGCGGAATATTAAACGATTCGCTTGGAATGCTTTAATTCCAAGCTTCCTCTTCTCACGGAATCTTACATTCACATCATCGCATAACATCGTACCTAATGCTTGGATTGTGCGTGCGTGATGTAATTTCGTCCCAAGATGGTAAAGCACACGTGATGATGCGGCGAAGAAAACACTTACCATCCCAGGATTGGGGGACACGTGATGGCCAGCGCGACGAGCCAAACGACGAAGATCATCAGCAGAGCGAGCCGCTTGGAGCGCCTCCGCTTCGAGTACGTCAGGGGTTGAGTGACGGCCAAGTATCTGGGGATTAGGGATTCGGCTGAGATAATCATCGGAGTTTATCGCCGCGCCGCCGTCCGAAGCTTACCTATCGACACTGATTGCGCACAGACTGAGAATCGAAGCCGTACAGAGGAGGACATCGAGCGATATCCAAATATCACAGAGTATCCAGCCCAGCTGCCACTTGTCTGGAAGAGGAAAGTAAAACGGGATCATTAGCATTTTGATTTTATGGGAGTGGTGCTTGGTTGCTGTGTGTACTTGTGTGGTGCATATGGCAGAGCGATTTTGAACATGAATTTTGAATGCGGTAGGAGTAACACGAATTTAATAATTTAGTGGGTAAAGCTTTAATGTTATTGGAAAAATCTCAGATTGGTTCTTTTCCTTTTTTTTTTTTTTTTTTTTTTTTTTTTTTTTTTTTTTTTTTTTTTTTTTTTGCTAGGTTTCTAGCTGCACTCTGAATAGAGTTGAAACCTCTACACTAGACCTGAAGATAGAAAAGAGTACGTAATCTTTCAGAAGCAGTTTGCCAGCCGTACGCGGAAAATGACATCCATTAAGACACTGTTGCAACTGACTCAGAAAGATACGGTAGAAGATTGGAAAGTTTTCAATTGGTCAGTCAGTCAGGATTTGCCTATGTAGTGATATGGTCACACGGTTTGTGTTTGTCTCCTTGTTTGATTTTGTGGTATGGTTAAATATGTTTTTCTCCTCGTTAAGTCAGTTGTCGTATGTTGTTTTTTTCACCGAATCAATCGAACCCTGTATGTTAAAATATAGTCGATCCTGTGTCAAATTGTTTTCTTGATTTCGCTAATCGTTTTCTACTTGTGTTCATCTCTTGTGTCCTTAAATTGTCATCGGTCCAAAATCCACAGAAACATGTAACTGAACTTCTGAACATCTAAGAGATAATCAAAAATACGCCAGTTGATTGATCAAAAATGGTCAGTTGATTGGAATAAAATTTTAAAATAATAAAGATTTCATGCCAACTTTCATCCCGCTACAAATACTATTAAAAATATTCAAATTCGTTCAATTGTCCTATCGGTCCTATCTAGATGAACCATGTCATTTTCTCAAGCGTAGCCTAGAAATATCAACCTAGTCATACACAAGTAACGTTGTTCAGTTAATATAAAGCAGTCAGTTTTTTTCCAAAATGTCACGTCGAACGCATTGACGTCAATAATGCGTTTAAGTGTTCGCACGTTAGCTTCGAATCTATCAGCACAATTAAGTGCTGCAAATCTCCTTCCCACTATTTATTCTTCGGTCGATTTTTATTGCTTTATTTAAAGAAAATATGACCAACTAACATTGTAAAAATTCGAAAAATCGACTATGACATTAATAAATTACTATGTAATAAAAATCAACCGAGAAACGTGGGAAATAGAGCCCAAACAACATTTTGAAGTCAGATGGCTGTAAAAGGTTCCAAAACCTGTCACAAATCCTATAGTACTTTTATTAGGATTTGTAACGATCATCAAAACCTTTTCGAATCCAACCGACTTGGAACTATTGCTTGGGAATAGACTCTACTGAGCCCCGGCGGTTCCTCCTGTTTATCGAGCATGTCTGATGCATATGATCAGCCATACTCCATCTGCAGCAGCCGGTTCGTGATGAACCGTTGGAGGCGCATTAAAGTGTTAAAAAGGTGATATGTTTCACTAAAGAACACTACATTACAATAATCAAAATGAAACTCCTTCACTTTAATACCGTCAACCCCTGCGAACTTGGCAAGGGAAAAAAAATCTCAGATTGGTTTGCTCAAATATCGTGATTTTTTGTCTGCTCTTACGTCCCTATATAGCTAACAATATGCCTCAGAAGACTTGATATACAAAGGGAATCTATAATTTACGTCAAGGATAGTTATTTGTTTTTAGCTCATTACATTACGGTAATCTCTTCGCTGTGGCCCAAATCCAAATGGGGGCACCGATGTATTGCATCTCGATGAGGTGCCGGTCACCAATTTAAATTCAATGAACCGTAGGACAATTCGGCATAGACAAAAGGCCACTGTCCAACTTCGAATGATTAACTATAGGAAATATAATTCCTAGTACAAGTGGATTGTCAGTGTTCAAGTCTGGTTAGGGGCTGTCCATAAACCACGTGGTCATTTTTTTGGGACTTTTAACCCCCCCCCCCCTGCGTGATCGTTAGCCCATACAAAATTTTTTTTTTCGTCCATACAAAATGGTCATTGGTCGAACACCCCCCCCCCCCCTCATGACCACGTGGTTTATGGACAGCCCCTTATCTGAATGTCAGAAATAAATACTCACTGATAATCAAGTCGTATTGTTTCGGAAACAAACCGTTCAGCCATTCATAAAAGCATCGAACCACAGGATTGAAGCTCAATTGATTTAGTTGTGATTAGCATAATTCGAACTACACAATAGGAGAAATCGCCGGAGTAATCCAATTGTTCTATCTTTCAGTAGGGGGTGAGAATTGTAATTATCGCTACTTTCGAAACCGGACACGGTCATGGTGGATGCGCTCTTCCTTGCTGGACACTGTACAAGTTCCGTTGTGAAAATAATTCTGAAGACGACTCATTTTAAGATTTTTTTAAAATAAATTTCCAATAACAGTAAGATAGTATCGAATGTCATTTTAAAAAAAATGCCTTGTTATGAATGATAAACGGTAGCACGGGAGGTGTTAGGCACTGCTCAAAGACGTCCTAGGAACGGGTGGTTTCACGAGGAGTGCCAGAGGGTAACGAACGAGGAGAATGGTGCCAGAAGCCGAATTCTGGTGTCGGGGACCCGGCAGAGCAGTGATATAAGGAAGCAAGAATAGCCGAAAAACGAATCCACCGCAAAAAGAAAAAAAAAATGCCATGAGGAAAATGTGATTGCTGAGGCGCATGAAAGTATGGAACAAAATGATATGCGGAGGTTTTACGAAACTTTCAATGGCGTGCGGAGAAAAACAGCGCATTCTCCCATCATGTGCAACGACCGTGAAGGAAACTTGTTGACAGACAAAACAATGTTTGCTGCCAGGTGGAGAGAGCCCTTCGAGGAGTTGTTGAACGGTGGAAACGGAAGAGCGACAAAAATTCGAATCCACGACGATGGACAAGCAGTAGAACCTCCAACCCTAGACGAGATCAAGACAGCAATTAGAGGGCTGAAGAACAATAAGGCTGCTGGGAAGGACGAACTCCCGATCGAGATTCTCAAGCACAACAGTGAGTAACTGTATCAATTCTCACACCGTATTATATGGGAAGAAAGAACTAGTTCGTTGGATGGTCTCATTTGCCCTCTATTCAAAAAAGGGCATCGACTGAAGGCACGAATTACAGAGAAATAACACTTCTCAACTCAGCGTACAAAATTTTGTCCGAAATTCTGTTCAACAGGCTGAGGCCGATTGAGAAGTCCTTCGTTGGCGAATATCAGGCGGATTTTCGTGAAGGCCGATCAACGACGGATTAGATGTTGACCCTGCGGCAGATTCTCGATAAATCTCGGGAATATAACTTGCAGACCCATTATCTGTTTATTGATTTCAAGGTGGCGTACGAATCAGCGGAGAGAAACGAGTTATAACAGAGAGTGTTCGAACATGGTTTTACGGCAAAGCTGATTAGACTGATTCGTGCGACGCTTGACGGAACGAATTTAAGGGTTGCGGATGAAGTTTTGTCATTGTTCATAATCTTTGATGGACTGAAGCAGGGCGAAGCTCTTTCGAAGTAACTGTTCAACATAGCACAGGAAGGAGCGATAAGGAGAGCTGGCGTGCAAAAAGCGGAACCATTGTCACTCGGTTGTAAATGCTTCTGGGCTTCGCGGACCATATCGACATCATCGGGGTTTCAAAACGGTCGGGTCGAGGTCGGGTCGGTCGAGAGCGTCCAACATAGTTCTGATCCTCACAAGTTCCTACCTCATGCTTCCACGGGTCAAGCGATGACAAAGACCGCCAGCTAAGAGTTGTGTGCTTAGCTGGTAGTGAAGCTTGGGCACTGTTGTCCTTCTGACTTCAGCTAGATTGAGGAGGTACGACCCGAGCGTCTGTTCACCAAGGAGGTGCGGCTCAAACAGCGTCTGTTCTGACATCCAGCAGTTGAGTATGAAATGCTCCTCCACCGGAAGCTATACCTAAGGTGGCAGCCCCAAGTGGATAGGGGACCTTAGGCCATCAACCTACTGTTTCCGAAACCAAAAAACCGTTACAGAAACCGAAAATTAAATATTACTAACTGATTCAACGTTTTTTAGCGCGCAACAACGGACAAGAATTGGAACTTGGAATGTATTAACCCTAGTCCAGCAGGGTAAAGTGGCACAACTAGCCAATGAGGCATGCCGTGTGAAACTTGAGATTCAAGGACTGAGCGAAGTCTGTTGACCGATCTTTGGAGAACACAGATTGGCGTCGTGTCAAATTCTGCTATACTCTGGCCAACGAGGTGAACACGCTCCTCGCCACCGTGGAGTTGGTTTCCTGCTCATCGCTCACGCCCACACTGCGCTCATGAAGTGGAAACCTATTACTAAGAGGATAATTGTAGCCAGATTCAGAACACGGGTTCGAAACCTTACCATGATCCAATGTTATGCGCCAACCGATGCTGTCGAATTGCAGGATAAAGATAACTTCTACTGTCAACTGAATGCTGTCGTGGACAAGATTCCGAAAGGTGATATTAAGATCCTCATGGGCGACTTTAACGCGAAGGTTCGTTCCGACAACTCGGACTATGAGTACGTCATGGGACGCCATGGTCTCGGCGAAATGAGCGAAGACGGAGAGCTGTTTGCAGAGTTTTGTAGCAACAATGGCATGGTGATTGGGGGATCGCTCTTTCCTCATCGACCAGTGTACAAAGTGACAAGGGTTTCCCGTGATGGCGTCACGAAAAATGAAATCGGCCACATCTGCATCAGCCGAAAATTGAGACGGAGCCTTCTTGATGTGCGGAACAAACGTAGCGCCGACATTGCGTCCGACCATCATCTTCTAATCGGCGAGATCCGGCTGCGCATTATCAGGACCAAGCGACAGGAGGAGAAAATCGGGCGCCGGTCAACTGGAAGACGCTGCGATGAAAAAGTTCTTCGTTGAAGAGTCAGAGAACCGTGCTGCGGATATTTCAGCAGGTAAAAGCGTAGAAGATCAATGAAGCGCCATCAAGAACGCCTTAATGGCCACTGGCAAGAGTAATTTGGGAGAGCTACGCACCCGAAGAAAGCAGTGGATCAGAGATGATACCTGGAGGATGATAGAGGAGCGAAGGAACGACAAAGCCGCGATTGTGCGAGCGAAAACACGAGGAGTTAAAGCTGTAGCCCGTCTGCGCTGTTCGGCTCTCGAGGAGGAAGTGAAACGCTCATGTAAACGTGACAAAAGAGCGTGGGCGGATTCCCTAGCCGACGAAGGCGAGAAAGCCGCAAACACCGGCGACATCCGTCTCCTCTACGATGTCTCACGTCGCCTTAGTGGGACCAAGATGAGTGCTACAATGCCCGTGGAAGACGCGTCTGGACAGTTACTGACCGACCCGGCTGACCAGTTGAAACGCTGGCAGGTTCGAGCATTTTGGAAACCTTTTTCAAGTGTCGGCCACGCTATCAATACCTCAGCATGATCCACCAAGGGTTTGACGCATTACCCGTGTCAACACCGAAGCTCCATTAGTGCAGGAGATAGAAACATCCATCCGTAGCATGAGATCGAACAGGGCCCCAGGGGTCGATTGCATATCAGCTGAGATGTTTAAAGCTGACCCCGTAGTATCCGCACAACTACTGCATCAATTATTCTGCAACATATGGGAAACCTCGACATTTCCGGCCGACTGGATGCAAGGCGTCTTAGTAAAGGTACCCAAAAAGGGTAACCTGACTGAATGCGATAATTGGCGGGGCATCATGTTACTGTGTATTGTTCTCAAAGTCCTCTGCAAAGTGATTCTTAACCGGATACAGGAGAAGATTCCGTGCCGGACGATCCTGTGTGGACCATATTGTCACGCCCTATCATTCTGGAGCAAATCAATGAATTCCAAGAGTCCCTTTAGCTGGTGTTCATTGATTACGAAAAAGCTTTCGACAGTCTCAATCACGAAAACATGTGGGAAGCCCTCCGGTGCAAGGGTCTCCCTGAGAAAATCATCGGCCTCATTGAAGCACAGTACAGGGCATTTTCGTGCAGAGTACTGCACAACGGTGTTTTGTTCGATCCCATCCGGGTCGTTGCTGGAGTAAGGCAAGGATGTATACTATCACCGCTACTGTTCCTCATCGTAATCGACGAGATCCTGGTAGGTCCGATTTACCGTGAACCAAATCATGGATTGCTTTAGCAGCCCATTACCATGGGGAGCACCTAAATGACTGCGAACTGGCTGATGACGGTGCTCGGTGCAACGATGCTCTGATATGCAAAGCAACCTCGATGACTTTGCCAATAGCTCCTCAGCGACATGTCTTACCATCAACATCAACAAGACCAAATCGTTGGATGTAAACACGGTCAACCCTTCCAGCTTTACGGAAGCTGAGCAATCAGTGGAGAATGTTGAAAGCTTCCAATATCTTGGTAGCCAAATGGCGGCACCCAGATCGACAGAGGTGCGAGTTTAAGAAACGCATGGAAAAACAACCAGTCGACGCATCAAAATCCTTATTTTCAACTCGAACGTAAAATCTGTGTTGCTTTTTTTGTTTTTATTAACGTGCATTTCAACACTGAGCTAATTCTACACTTATCTGTGCTGCTATACGCCAGTGAAACCTGGTGTGAATCAATGGAGAACACTCAACGGCTGCAGGTCTTCATCAATAGATGCCTGCGGTATATAATTCGTGCATGGTGGCCTCACAATTGGATCTCCAACGTGGAGCTCCATCGTCGATATCATCATAAGCCGATAGCGACAGACATTTGGGAGCGAAAGTGGAGGTGGAACCCCGCAGGACATCGCAGCAGAGGAGAGGCAAACCCAGAGGTTCATGGCGTCGCAGCCTCAACAACGAAATCAAGAAAGTCGGCAGAAATTTGACCTGACCACAGGTCAATACCATATCTGGCAAATGGCCCATGATGGAAATCTTTCAATTCGGGCCTCTGCACTTCCGTTGGTGCCCAGGACTGAAAGTAAGTAAGTCTGCTTCAGGGGCTTCTTTGTAATTTGTTCAAGGAATCTCTCATTTGAAAATTCCCCGAAAATTACTTTAGAACCTTTTTTCAGCGTTTCTTCAAGAGATCCATCCAAAAATTTCTCCAAGGAATATTGTGGTAATGTTTCCATAAATAACCTCGATAATTTCTTAGAGAAGTTAGAGAAGTGTTGGCAAATATTTGGAGTATATGAATCTAATTTATCAGTTTTTAAAAACGTATTGATAATAAAATTCCGTTTGTCCTCTTTTTGTCGTGGTCTTCCCAATGAACCACTTTCTATTTAGAGGAACTATGTCCAGAATGTCAAGGCTGAGTAAATTGACCCAATTCATAAAATAATTACTGGATGCGTGATTTGATCATTTCTATAAGGCCATTTACCAAGGAACCAAACCAAAGATCATCGTTTCGGACACTAAAATTTCCTCCAAAACATGCTCCAAGAAGTTATTCAACAGACTGCTTCCACGAACTTTCCGGAAATTCTTTTAAAAAATCTTGCCTTTTTTGCTCTGTGAATATCTTCATAAATTTCGTCAAACATTTTTCATGCCCTTCCAGAAAGCTTTCCATGAAGTTTTTCAAAAATCACTTCATATGAATATACTTTCAGAATTCTTTTGGAAAACGAGAAATGTAAAATGTTTTCAAGCATTACGCCAGAGTATTGTTTAGAAATCCTCTTTTAGATATTTTTCCGAATATCGCTTCAGAAATTCTCTCCTTTTGGCCAGAAATAAAACTTTTTATAAATTTCTTCTAAAACAAATGCTTAGATTTCTTTATAAATTCCTACAAGTATTCTTTCTCCTTTTAGAAATTTTTCCTTAAAAAATTAATTACTCAATCAAAATTCTTAGAAAACCATCCGGGGATTAGCTCAGATTTCTTGGGACTCATTAGCAGATTGTTCAGAATAATATTTAAAAAATTCCTCCAGTGGTTTCCAAGAAATTTTTGCAGGGATTTTTTAGCAGTTCGTTTAAAAAATCAAACAGAGATTCCTCCAGGAGCTCCGCCGAGTGTACTTATATGCCTATATATATGTGTTTTTTTTATGGGAATTCCAGCTTTTTTTCCAAAAGGACATTACGCCAAGAAGAAGAAAATCACTAAAGAAGCTTCTAGATGAATCTCCTGAGGAACTTCTGACAAATGAATAGAAGAATAACTTTCTGAAAAAATCTCAAAAGAAATTCCGAAAGAAATACTAGAAAAAACTCATTAAATGTTTTGAAAAGAACTTTTTAAGATAATTTGACCAAATATCTGAGAAATACCACAGTGAGCTCCTTATAAGAATACCAAGGGGAACTATTGGAGAAATCCGAGAAAATTTTTATGGCATTTCAGATAAACCTTCTTGTGTAATTCAAGACGATTTTTTCGAGAAAAAAAAAACAGATTCAATTGGTAAGGAATCCTAGGCGAAAGTCCAAAATAAATCAAGGAAACAAATCTCGTTGAGAAATTTCAAAACGACCTTCGAAAGGTATCCCAGAAAAAAAAATGAAGATCAATGGAAGAATCTTCGGAAAAAATCTCAATAAGAAATCTAGCATAGATCTTTGACAAAAAGATTGAGAAATCTCTTGAAGAACTGCTAGAGGGGTTTCAGAACATTTTGGACATTTCTGGTAGAAACCTCATAACAAAATCCGGAAACATCCCAGAAGAAATCCTTGAAAAAAAAAAGCTTGAATAGTCTCCAGGACCAGGAGTAAAAACGGAAGAAAGTTCCGGGGAAAATCGCAGAAAAAAATCTATATGGTACTTCAGATTGATCTTATGTAGGAATTTCTGAAGAAATAATTGAAGAAATAACGAAAGGTATACCTGAATAAATTACTTAAAGAATTTGTTTATTGGAATACCAGAAAATAAAACTTTATGCGGAATCTCGGACCTTTTTTTATGCAGATTATGTTTACGCAGATTTAATTTATGTACCTTTTTCAATACCCTGCATAAAAGCAGGGAAAGTTATTCTATATCAATATTGTGCATTAAAAATTTAATAATGACGACAGGGATGGGAACACTCACTTTTAAAGATTTACACTCACTTGCTATTTTCTCAGCTCAGGAGCGTGCAATCAAAAAACAATATATGGACAACTTCTACCTTGTAGTTTTGTCTAAAAGTTTGCCGAAGAGAGTACGAGTCGCACACGCATACCAAAGTCGTGACAGAGCTGTGAAAGCGACTCTCCGCGACTTACTTACCTTACCGGTCAGGCTAAGGCCGGGGTGGCCTCTGCTGTACATAGTAGCCGCCTCCATTCCACTCGGTCCATGGCTGTTTGTCTCCAGTTCCGCACTCTGCGTAGGGTCCGCAGATCGTCCTCCACTTGGTCGACCCACCTAGCTCGCTGCGCTCCACGTCTTCTTGTACCGGTCGGATGACTCTCGAGAACCATTTTAGTCGGGTTGCTATCCGACATCCTGATGACGTGACCCGCCCACCGTAGCCTCTCGATTTTCGCAGTGTGGACGATGGTTGGTTCTCCCAGAAGCTGATGCAGCTCGTGGTTCATTCGCCTTCTCCAAGTCCCGTCTTCCATCTGCACTCCGCCGTAGATGGTACGCAACACCTTCCGTTCGAAAACTCCAAGGGCGCGTTGGTCCTCTGCACGTAGGGTCCATGTTTCGTGCCCATAGAGGACGACCGGTCTAATCAACGTTTTGTAGATGGTTAACTTCGTGTTACGGCGAACTTTATTCGATCGTAGAGTTCTGCGGAGTCCAAAGTAGGCACGATTTCCTGCCACAATGCGCCTCTGAATGTCTCTGCTGGTGTCGTTGTCGTCGGTCACCAGTGAGCCCAAGTACACGAATTCTTCAACCGCCTCGATTTCATCACCGTCGATATGAATTCGGGGTGGCGGGCGCGGTGATTCCTCCCTGGAGCCCTTTGCCATCATGTACTTTGTCTTCGACACATTAATGACTAATCCGATTCGCCTGGCTTCACTCTTTAGTCGGATGTACGTTTCCGCCATCGTCTCAAATTTACGAGCAATAATATCAATATCATCGGCGAAACCAAGCAGCTGAACGGACCTCGTGAAAATCGTCCCACTCGTGCTTATCCCCGCTCTTCTTATTACACCCTCCAAAGCAATGTTGAACAGCAAGCACGAAAGACCATCACCTTGCCGTAACCCTCTGCGAGATTCGAAGGGAGTCGAGAGTGTCCCTGATACTCGAACTACGCACATCACTCGATCCATCGTCGCCTTGATCAACCGTATCAGTTTATCCGGGAATCCGTATTCGTGCATAATCTGCCATAGCTGTTCTCGATCGATTGTATCATACGCCGATTTGAAATCGATGAACAAGTGATGTGTGGGCACGTTGTATTCGCGGCATTTCTGCAACACCTGGCGGATGGCGAACATCTGGTCCGTTGTAGCGCGTTCACCCATAAATCCAGCCTGATATTGCCCCACGAACTCTCTTGCAATCGGTGATAGACGGCGGCATAAAATTTGAGAGAGTATCTTGTAGGCAGCGCTCAGTAGTGTGATCGCGCGGTAGTTCCCGCAATCCAACTTGTCGCCCTTTTTGTAGATGGGACACACGATACCTTCCATCCATTCCTCCGGTAATACTTCCTCCTCCCAAATCTTGGTAATGACCCAGTGTAGTGCTCTCACCAGTGCTTCTCCACCGTATTTTAGAAGCTCGCTTGGTAGTTGATCTGCTCCAGCGGCTTTGTTGTTTTTCAACCGGCCAACCTCCTCCTCAATCTCTTGAAGGTCAGGGGCCGGAAGTCTTTCGTCCTGTGCACATACTCCTAGATCTGTTACCACGCCACCTCCGGTACTTTCAATGTCGCCATTGAGGTGCTCATCGTAATGCTGCCGCCACCTCTCGACCACCTCACGCTCGCTCGTGAGAATATTCCCGTGATTATCTCGGCACATGTCGGCTTGTGGCACAAAGCCTCTGCGCGAACGGTTCAGCTTCTCGTAGAACTTTCGTGTGTCCTTAGCGCGGTACAGCTCTTCCATCGCTTCGCGATCTCGTTCTTCCTGCTGGCGCTTCTTCATCCGGAAGACTGAGTTCTGCCTGTTCCGCGCCTGTTTGTAACGTGCCTCATTCGCTCTCGTACGGTGTTGCAGCATTCTCGCCCATGCTGCATTCTTCTCGTTTTTCAACTGTTCACATTCGCCATCGTACCAGTCGTTTCTGTGATTCGGAGTCGCGAAGCCTAGTGCTGTAGCCGAGGTACTACCTATGGCGGATCGGATGTCCCTCCAGCCATCTTCAAGTGTAGCTGCGCCAAGCTGCTCTTCCGTTGGTAGGGCCACTGCTAACTGCTGCGCGTAGTCTTGAGCCACTTCTACGTTACGCAGCTGCTCGATGTTGAGTCGCGGCGTTCGACTTCGACGCGTGGTGATAACTGTCGAAAGTTTTGAGCGCATGCATACAGCGACTAAGTAGTGATCCGAATCTATATTCGCACTGCGGTATGTGCGGACATTGGTTATATCCGAGAAGAATTTACCGTCGATTAGAACGTGGTCGATTTGGTTTTCTGTTTGTTGGTCGGGTGATCTCCAGGTGGCTTTGTGGATATCTTTGCGGGGGAAGAAAGTGCTTCGGACTACCATACCACGGGAGGCTGCAAAGTTTACGCATCGCTGGCCGTTATCATTCGATACGGCGTGCAGGCTGTTTCGCCCGATTACCGGTCTGTACATTTCCTCCCTTCCTACCTGCGCGTTCATGTCGCCGACAACGATTTTCACGTCACGCGGCGAGCAACCATCGTATGTTTGCTCTAACTGCGCGTAGAACGCTTCTTTCTCGTCATCGGGTCTCCCTTCGTGTGGGCAGTGGACGTTGATGATGCTGTAGTTGAAGAAACGGCCCTTAACTCTCAACATGCACATCCTTGCGTTGATCGGCTGCCACCCGATCACACGTTGTCGCATCTTGCCCAACACTATAAATCCTGTTCCCAGTTCATTGGTGGTGCCACAGCTTTGGTAGAAGGTAGCCGCTCGATGCCCGCTTTTCCACACTTTCTGTCCAGTCCAACAAAGTTCCTGCAACGCCACGATGTCGAAGTTGCGGGGATGTAGTTCGTCGTAGATTATCCTGTCACATCCTGCGAAACCTAATGACTTGCAATTCCATGTTCCAAGTTTCCAATCGTAGTCCTTATTTCGTCGCGTGGGTCTTTGCCGACTCTCCGCGAGGTGAGTGTAATTTACATTCACCTCGTGAAGAGTTGCCTCCTCAGCTCACTCACGACTTCGGTATGCGTGTGCGACCCCTACTTTATTCGGAAAACTTTTAGACAAAGCCATCAGGTAAAAGTCGTCCATACATCGTTTCTTGATTGCACGCTTCTGAAATGAGAAAACAGCAAGTGAGTGTAACTCTCTGCAGGTGAGTGTCCCCATCCTTGAATGGCGATAACCCACGGGGCCTGGGGAGCGAACAAGTGGGTCTCAGGAAGATCTAAGGTAAAGATGCGTTTCGCCCATGTATTTAAGAGGTCTTAATGGGGAGGATTAGTGTCGCAGAGAGGATTTTCTTGAGTTTTGTGAGGGGGGGGGGGAGGTGTTCAAATGGTTTCAGAGAGTTTTAGGAGCCCTCGGAAAGATTCAGGGGATTTTAGGACAGGGCTTCAGGTGGGTCAAGGGCGTTTCAGGGAATTGAGGAAAGTGATCTTAGGGGCGTTTCTGAGAATCTCAGAGGCGTATCACTTGGAATCCAGTGGGTTTGAGGGGTATTTCAGGGAGCTTTCAGGTAGTCCAAAAGGCAATTAAGGGGTCTCAAGGGCGGTTCAGAAGCGTTTCGAGGGGTCCACAGGGTTTTCAGAGGCGTTACAGGGGGCCTCAGTGACATTTCAAGGAGCCTTAAGAGGTTCAAGGGTCTCAGGAGATATCATGAGCGTTCTAGTGGGTAACAAAGGCGTTTCAGGGTTGTTACAGGCTTCATGGAGTTTAAGGGGAGTTACAGGGGTTTTTGGCTTCCAGTCTTAGCGTAATCATAAACGAAATCTTCACCTGACGTTTCGGCTACATGTATCGAGCATTTTTCGAAGGATCTACAAATGGACAATTTAGTACAACATTTAACAACATAGTTTACATAATTCAGGGGAGCTTCAAAGGTTCTCAGGGTATACTAGGGCGTCCCAGAGGTATTCAACGGGGACTCCTGGGGATTTTAGGTGTCCCAAGTGGTTTGGGGGGTGCTTCGGGGATCTCAGTGGTGTTTCAGGGGCGTGTCAATGGGTTTCATGGGTCTCCAAAAGACTATACGTGGGTCCCAGGGGATTTTAGGGGCATCGGGGGCGTCTTAAGGACTTCAGGGGGATTCAGGAAGGCTTGTCGTTTTCAGGGGAATCTCTGATGCGTTTCGCGAGACTACAGTGGGTCTCAGGGAACCTGAAATTTCGTTTTATCTGCAAAAAATAGCACGGTTTTCAATCTTACTCCTGTGATGCCCAACCCAATTGCTGTAAAAAATACCCACTTCATAAAAGTGAACTCTGTCTTCAGCAAAATGCCACATATGTATATGGTTTACATAGATACGTATTTGTTTTGTCTTGCTCTTTAAAACAGAAAAATTTATTGTTTGAAACTATCCTGAGATTCTTTACTTCAAATAACATTGCATTATCGACTGGAATCCGTGAATCTCCGGAATTTCAAATACCACTCAGAAACATGTTTGAGATATCTAAGGCCACCCAACATGACTAGCTTTCCAGACCTTTCGGAACGTATAACTATATAGTAATAATAATCATGTTCATTATACATAGTCAAGTTACATAATCATCTTTAGGGGGTCGTAGGGTCTGGAAATTTTGGAGGATTTTAGGTGGGTTTTGGAGGTAATACATGGGTGTTTTTGGAGGTTTGCGGGGTCTCAGGTACGTTACATGGGGACCGAGCGAGCTTCAGGAGATTTTCTGTGGAGCCTCGTTACAGGAGAGTTTTAGGGGTTTCTGAGTGCCTCAGGTGTGGAGTCCGAGGGAGTTTCGAAGGCATTTCAGAAAGTTTCATAGGATTTTCATCGGGTTTCAGAGGAGTAACAGAGGCGTTATCTAAAGCTTCGTGACATAGAGTCATAGGGGGTTTAAGGGACCCTAAAGATTTTGACAATACATTTTGGATCGCTTTTCTCAGTTACTGGGGAATTTCAGAGGCGTGCTAAAGCAATTTTTAGGAGTTTCAGTGGTTCAAGACATTCCAGGCTGATTACGCTTGAAGATCTGATGACCTATACTCAAAGGAGCTCTTGGAGATTCTAGATCAAACATTGAATTCACCACTTGGCACCACATTAAGTTGTATGCATTGTACAAGCGATATTCATGCAACAATTAAGTCATGTAGGCAGATCCGATGACCTATGCTCAATAAAGTTTTTAGAGAACCTTGACCTTCCGTAACTCGCGCGTTTGGCCGCCACCGCCAGCACCACGCTAATGCTGAGTACGAAAGTCGAGATTTTTTCAACTCCCCACAACTCTCATCGATGGAACAACATAAACAACTGATAATTAAAAGTTTTTCGCAAAAAAAAAACATGATTTCGAAAATGACCATGCTATTTCAATATGGTCTAGCTCTTTTTAAAGTTGCCTTCCTGATATTGTTCTTATCTTCGCTGATGAGTTGGATAGCATTGCCAATATTTGAAAAACAAAAAAAAATCTGGCCCAGCTACTGCAGAACACCAAGATATGATACAATGTAAAATGATATACAAGTAAACACAGTGAATAAAATATGATGAATGATGAATTATACTAACCTACAACGAAAACTATCACCGCTGGTGGCATCACGAATATTCCCACCAGCCAATCGGCCACCGCCAGACTCATTACGAAGCAATTGGTAACGGTCCGCAACCGCCGCGTAGTTGCAACCGAAAGTATCACCAGCGTATTCCCAATCACCGTAATGACTATCAGCGCACAGAACAAAACCACCAGAAACATCTTCTCCCAGGAGAGGCAAATTTTGGTACAGTCTCCATCTGTCCCAGCAGTTGGCACCGCCATCATTGATGAGGGGGACACCGTCAAGGAACTGGCCGCCGCCGCCCCCGATGCCGATGCCGATCCGTTCGGGTCCATCACGAAGCGTTCGCTGAAGTTGAGCAGATCGCCTTTCACGATCTGCAGATTGACGTAGATTTCCTGGTATAGGCTGGCGGTGAACGTGGTGCTGGTGCTGGTGTAATTAATCGTGATGGATGCCAACGATGTTGCGGTGGCGGCCGGCATCGCGAAAGCGCCCCCGTCGTCGACGCTTCCATTTGCCATAATTTAGAGAAAAATTAACGAACGGTTTTCGGTTTCGGTGGAGGCGCTTGGTTGTTTCCTCGGGCGGATTCAATATTTGAGCATAGGCGGGCGATCAGACCTGCGAAGGATAAAGAAAAAGAAACACCTGCGTAAGACAAAGCGGTGCAGACTTATATTTGGTCATATTTTCGATAATTAATGGATATTGATATTGTGAGTAAACCAGACCTCCCCGTACTTATGTTTTGCTAAAAAAAAAGCATATTTTTAATTAACACGTAAAGCCCTAATACTATGTTCCTTCGTTAGAACGCCCCATATCTCTTGAATTATCCCAATACTTCTTAAAGACACTGGCTACCCACGTTTCACCCACTTCAAATGATCCCAAAGAAGTATCTAGCTGGACAAAAACATTTAAGCCAAAACAGTATTTGAAATATTCGGTGTATTCGAAGAAGTCTGGTGTATTTTTTTAAATTCTTTCAAATGGAGGTGTTCCATATGGTTTTAAGTACACAATATAAACTATCAGTTTTCCCATAGAGATCAATATTGTATTTTATTCTACAAGCCCGTGCACAAGGAAGGGGGGCGTATTCGGGTGTTGAACTCCCCCATTATCGACGCTCGATACACTAGGCGGCCTTTTGCCGGAATTGGGAAAACTCCCTCCCTTGGCGCCACATCTGTGCACGGGCCTGCTACTCTAAGCAATGGAGGAGGGGTGAATCTGTTCAATAGACTCCCAAGAAAAAGCTACTCCGAGGCCAACGAAGAAAGAGTTACTACTTACTTGACCAAACCCAAATGTCAAAACTGTACCCATTTCCATCCATCCTAACGCGTTTTCGGGACCACTAGTAGGTATTTTTCCAGCAAGGGTCTAGTGCTGTTTGCACTCTCCAAGTTAGGTATCTAATCTTGCAGCTAAACACTACGTGACTTCGTGATACCACAGTATGGTCCACTGCACGAATTTATTACTCTCACACGAAATTTGACGTTTGAGAGGTGCCGACACCGCTCAAACGTCAAATTTCGTGTGAGAGTAAGCAGGCCAGAATAGGCCAGAATAAATTCGTGCAGTGGACCATGACGCTGGCATATTTCCAGGTTACTAAGCTTTTAGAAGGCGGGGCACGGTTGAAACTCATGCTTCCCATTGCAAGTATCAAAATTGAAATTCTGCGTGTACTACCATTTGACCTCCCAGAAGTAAGGTCCTATCCACTCACACCGCGGAAGGATTTACCGACATGGCGCCTCCGTTTACCCCGGAACTTCACGGAGACCCCTTTTCATACCGTGAGCTTGGACCTCTTTACCTACATACAACTACATACCAGAGAGTCTTACGCGTGGCAGGGACGACCTCATCCTCAGGGCACCGTATGACCTGCTTAGCCGATTTCATAGCTCTGAGACCACCTTTTGGTTTCGACTGAACTAGCCACTCCCTCGACTTCGCGAGCCACCTCCTCTGTAGTTCCTGAACGATATGGGTAATATCCGATGAATCGGCGCTCCAGTCAAGCTCGTCTATACACACATTCTCTGGACAAGATTGTCCAGACTCGTGTCCGCATCACATGTGGCTAGCATAGGGTTACGCACTGCACAGTGGGAAAAATCGACCCAAAAAACGGATCTTTTAACGCCGCTGGTTTCGGTAGATGAAGTTGACCATCTCTGACGTACAAAATACGAGAAATCGATTGGTGCTAAATTCATTCACCGCACGGCACGGGAAGAGGTCCATTTTGCCCCATTTTGCCTTTTTTCATACAATAAGAGAATCAAAATGTACTTTCAAACAACAAGCACGACTGTTGATTCTTGAAAATAGCTGCAGGTATAATTAGAGGTTCATAGCAATCATTAAAATACATGGAAGATCCTTTAAATTGCTTATTTTGCCCCATATGCCCCAACAACTTCCGAAAATTCACACTTTTACCTAATTACACTAGTTAACAGCATTTTTGAACTCGGTAAGCTGATGATCATTTTTGGTGTAGAATCATGCCCTGAGTTCGAAAACGTGAAGGAAAAAAATTACAGTAGAGCGGAAATTTCTTCGACTTTCCATACAAGGTTGATGATTTGAAATCGATTTTTGTTCTATTTTTAAGCAAAGTCGCTTACTTCACACATCTCATTCTCCGTAATCAATGCTCCTATTGAGCTGAATTTTTTGTTGTAGCTCGCCTACAAATCATATGTCAAATAAACGTTGAGAAAGAATTTTTAGATTGTTTTTTTCTTATTGAAAAAAAAATACATTTCTTCATATATTTTTGTAAATTTTGCTAAAATTTAAGGAGGTCGTCCCAAAAACTCGCCAATATCTTGAATTTCATCAATCTGACGCAAAACCTGCATTCAGATGATCGAATGGTATTGTATTTAGCTTTTAATTTATGGAAAAAGATTTGAAATTGGCTGTACAAAACGCAAGATATTTGAATTTTAGTAAATTCTATATTTAAAAAAATGTAGAACTCGATATTGAGCTAAAACTTAAAAACTGCTCTACTTAAAATTTTTGAAGCGCGGTTTCGAAATCAGCACTAAATTGTACTTCAAAAATTTTGGTCGTTGATAGAAGTTCACGACTTTCGTTTTATTTTGTAAACTAGTGTTATGAATGGATTTTTAATGTTACTGATTTGAAGCATAAACAAATTGCACTGAATCTATTATTACCAGAATCATCTTCGGGAGTTGTTCAATTTGCCCCATTTTACCCTATTTTCGTAGAAAAAGGCGATTTAAAATGCCATTATAAGAAACAGATACTGCTAAGGAACGTTGAAATTAGTTTTAGGTCCAATTGGAAGCTAACAGCTATCACGCGCATATATGAAAGATATTTTCCCTATTTTACCCTACATCCCCCTAAAACTGCTGGATGATCACATTTTTTGTATTGTTTTATAACATCACCATACATCATGGTTGCAACATGAAGTCATTGATCGTTTTTGATACATACAAACACAGTTTATCGATTAGCTTTAGAACCATTCACGGGAAGGTACAAACAGATGTCCATTTTACCCCAATTTGTCCTGATTTTTTGTCGTCTCATGAATAAATTGATTTCTCGTGTTGGCTTATGTCTGAAATAATCGACTGAAATCGTACTGAAACCAATGTAATCAAAAGGACAGGTAAAATATTTTTCTTTTTTCTAATTCTTGCTTTGGTGTGCAATTGAGGGCATAATAAGCATTAATCTTAATCTTAATATGTGTCAAACATGCACAAAACTGATTAAATGGTGCAACTTTAATATATACATATTGGTATTTTAAGACAACCTATTTAATCAATTTTGTTCATATTTGACACATTTTATCAAATGATTATTTTACCCTTAATTCCTCATTAAAAGCTGAAGTCATAGAAAAAGTCATATATGACTGTATTTTCGATTACATTGGTTTCAGCACCAATAAAAATAAGGGATAATAATTTAATAAATCATAAATTCATAACATAACAAAAGAGCAAATTGGGGTAAAATGGACAGCTGTTTGTACCACTCACGGAATGATTATTTGTAGTATTAAACGATAAACCGAATTTGTAAAAATTATCTCATTCATGTTTTGCAACCAGTGACATTACAAAACCACACAAAATATGTTATCCAGAAGGTTTTGGGGCATGTAGGGTAAAATAGGGAAAAGATCTTTTATATACGCGCATGATTAGTCTTAGCTGCCAATTGTTCCTTAACCTAATTTCAACATTCCCAACAATATCTGTTTCTTATAAATACATTTCAAATATCCTTTTTTATATGAAAACTAGCTGTACCCGGCAAACTTTGTCTTGCCTACTGCGTTTTTTGACGTTTCCAGTTTCTATCCAAGACCAAGTCCCCGGTCACAACATGCATGGAAGATCGATTTTCAAAAACTCAATTTTTCCATGTTTTTTGTCTCATAAACCTTCCTTGGGTGACAACTAACAGAAAAAAAAAACTAAAACGACCAAAATCGGACCTTCCGTTCGCAAGTTATGCGCGGTCCCACGTATGCCACTGCATTTTTATATATATAGAATATAGATAGAGCAAAATGGGGCAAATTGGACAATTCCCAAAGATGATTCTGGTGATAATAGATTAAGCGCTTTTTGTTTATGCTAAAAAATCAACTTCAAATCAGTAACATTAAAAATCCATTCATATTTACGTCAAAGATGTTGGGGCATATGGGGCAAAATAAGCATTTGGAAGGATCTTTCATGTGTTTTTATGATTGCTATAAACCTCTAATAACACCTGCAGCTATTTTCAACGATCTACAGTCGTGCTTGTTGTTTGAAAATACATTTTGATTCTCTTCATGTATGAAAAAAGGGCAAAATGGACCACTTCCCGTGCCGTGCGGTGTATTAATTTAGCACCAATCGATTTCTCGTATTTTTTACGTCAGAAATAATCATCTTCACGTACCGAAACCAGCCACGTTAAAAGATCCGTTTTTTGGGTCGATTTTTCCCACAGTGCACTGTGTGAAACCATGGGAACATAATCAAAATGAGCACAGTTTTTTTTAGAAAACACATCATAATTCGGGCACTCGGGAGAACCCTTATGACCGAATCTGTGTAGTTCCTTGTTGAAGCTGACAGAATATATTTTCTCCATGACGCCTATTGACCCGACCCTCTACACCCGAACCTTCATTTAGGTAATGAGTCGCTTCGGAGGGTCCGAGGGTTTCAGGGGGTTTTAGATGGTATTTTAGGAAATTTCAGAGTATTTTCAGCGCGTTTTCGCAAGGAATTACAGAGGCGTTTTCGGGTCTCTGAGGTTCTTAGATACGTTACTTGGATTCTGAGGGGGTTTCAGAGGGTTTTAATGGTATTTCAAGAAGTTTCAGGGGAACCAGGGTGTTTCCTGGACGCCACTTGTCAATCATTGCATGAGGCTGTTCAAGCATGAATTTCGTTCAAATTGTGTTAACTCAGGTTGTCAGGCGAAGAATGACCGGTTAAGGGGGTTTAGAAACGGCTCGATCGGCAACGGAGCTTTTGCAGTACCTTAGCAACACTCACATTAATTTGGTCACATCAATGCAGAGCTGTGGTGCGGTCGACCTTCTTTCCTGTGAGACTCAGGGGAATCCAAAAAAGCAAATCATATGTAATGCAACAAACAGTGATGAGGTAAACCCCTTAGCAAGAGCTGGGTCGGCGAGTTCTCCGCTCAGGAGGGTGAATACTGGAGTGGGAAGTAGTATGCGTCGCGTCGTGCTAGCATCTAGAGCCGCATTAAAGCCCCAGTTGGCACGCCGGATAAGGCTATGAGCGTGGATGGCGAGTACTTTGAATAAGAACCGGAAAGAGCGAACTGCTGTGAAAGTGGCTGCACAAAGGCTGGCTGTGATTATCGAATTTTCGACCTTCAATAGTGACATCTGCAAACACCTCAAGCAGGGATTGCTGAAGCTTAGGATAAGCTTATGGTAATGGTGGCAGCTGAGCATATCCAGCTTTCCACGCTAACCATAATGGCGGCTGCTATAAAAAATTTTGACAGCACTTGTGCCCCAGCTGAACTGAAATTATGATACAAAATCTCAGCAATCTTAGAAATCATGAAAAAATCAGCTGTCAAGTGATGAAAATGCAACAGCTTTAAATAATTTGGATAAGTTTGTTTAAACATTTTCGTTTTTAATAATTTATTCTTTATTTTAGGTAAGAGACGTAAATCGTAAAGACCTCTTTTGGATCCCGGATTTTTGAAGCCCAATCCCAAATTTGAACAAAAGGAAAACCCATGAGCTACTGGCGTTTTGCGAATGGCAAACTCCCAGATGGACATTCTTGCCTTGGAGCACCTTGGAGGCAACGGATAGGGTCAGATGGCGGTGGTGGCTTCGACCAAGGTAAGTAAAAGGAAGGTAATCCAATATGTTAGATTGCACCATCCGCCATATTGGAAAACCTAACGACAGCTGGCAAGTTTGTATTTAATTTTTTTCACTAGTGAGATGACAAACAAAAACTTTCAGCCCTAGCAACGTAGCAACCCCACAGAAACCATTCACGCTTAACTTTCTCAGCACTAAAATTGGACAAACTCCATGACACTCAGCGAGTGTTTCCTACTTACACGGATTGCAAATTAGCTCGTACACCCACTTAAGCAAATATTTTGCAATATTTTCGGCAAAGCAATCTCTTTTGGTTAAGAAATCACCATTGTATTCATAATTAACAAAAATGCGGGGGCACGAGCAAATTTTTAACCTGGGGGAATATTACTCATTTTATGAGTGCCATGGAAATATGTCAACATTGGTTATCCGTGTTGAGAAGGTTGTTGCCGATGCGGCGTAGCAACGCTTCTGTAGCGTTCTGCAGCATAAACAAACTGGCCGGCTATCACCTCCATCCCCCCGCAGTGTGCCGCACTCCCCGCATCCACTTACTGCTTATACGCTAACACCTTCCTTATAAACATCTTGGCTTCGACAATGGTGATGTAGCTTTGATGATGATGACGAGGGTTTCAAGAGATGATAGGATGGGAGCGGTCAGAGAAGTTGCGTTTCGGAAGGAATACTCCAGCATGTCCAGAAGGCCGTAGGAGTCAATGTCTTCACAAAAGCTTGCGTGGGAGGGTTGTGTGTTTCACGTTACAATCCGTTTCCCAGCAAAATCGAATGAGTCTGTTGAGCACACCAAACAAAGCCGGCAAGTGTCCAATCTCATTCCGGCACTGCGTTTTGAGTCTAATCCGTTGCGATAATGGGGAAATATTCGGACTGTCCATCAACACGACCACGATCTAGGGTTATGTAGTGCTGGAGATTTTGTAGTGATGCAGTGCGGTACTGCAGTCGTTGCCATCTAATTTCACTGAGGTCTGATGATTGGGAGTAGGATGTCTCCTGCTCTAGAAGCAATATATCAAAGTTAAAGTGTTGATCTGGTACTGATCTCTCTGGAAATGTGTTTGAACTCAGAGTACGCGCAATAAGGGAACAATATGTTAAGTTAATTTACTACAATGGTTAAATTGAAATGGAATTTCTCGGGGTACGCCAGCGAAGCGCAAATCTGGGTTTACGGAGCTAGTTGAGTGACTAATTTCATTCTGAAAATAGTTTGGGAGGAATTGAAAAAAAAAACAGATGAGTGATTCTGATCATGAGATTCCAGGTGGAGAATATAGAGTGAGCGAAGTACATACACGGGATTTTCTGAAAGGCTAGTGATCATTGGTCGTCTATCCAGCGGACAGGTGTGCCCACGCGAGAAAAGTCACACTCGGGCCATCATCCCAAGACAATTCACTAGACCTGGAATTTCGATTGGTACGCCTGCCACCGATAACCCTCCCATGCTAGCTTTTGTGAAGACTTCGGTTCCTTCGGCATTCTGGACATGCTACCGAATCGAGGAAACTGAGTATTTCTCCCAAAACGCAACTGCTCTGACCACTCCCACCCCATCACCTTTTGAAGCCCTCGTCATCATCATCAAAGCTACATCACCATTGTCGAAGCCCTCACCGTCGTCTAAAGCTTATCCATTGCCTCAAGAATGTTTCCTTTTCGTCTATGCTACCAAGAGTAAATTCCATTACGTAGAAAAATATAGCTTTTGTTGACTGTGGGTATTATGCGGGATAGGTTCCCGTACTCGGAAAACTTTCGCTCATCTATACGTCCTGAAACCATGGATCTACAGGAGATCTTGAATGTCCATCTGAGAGGTTGCCAAACGCTAAAGACCAGCACTGCCGTGAATCGCATATCTGTCCCATTTGCATAGGAAAACCAGCAAAGATGGGACTGATATGCTATTCACGGCAGAGCAGCTCATAGGTTTTCCTTTTGTTCAAATTCGGGATTGGACTTCGAGATTCCGGGATCCAAAAGAGGTCTGTACAATTTACGTCCCTTACCTAAAATAAAGAATAAATTATTAAAAACGAAAATGTTTAAACAAACCTATCCAAATTTTTTAAAGCCGTTGCATTTTTCATCACTTGACAGCTGATTTTTTTTTCATGATTTCTAAGATTGCTGAGATTTTGTATCATAATTTCAGTTCAGCTGGGGCACAAGTGCTGTCAAATTTTTTTATAGCAGCCGCCATTATGGTTAGCGTGGAAAGCTGGATAAGCCCGTTAAGCAGAAGGTACTTAAGTCCAGATCACGGACAGCTCAACACAGACATCAGGTGCGACTGCATACTCGGAGCAGTCACAGAAGTGCGCAAGATAGCCACCAGAATCTGAGTTACCCGGTGGTACTCACAAAGTCAGAAGCGTGTTAACCCCAAAACAGAAGGGATACACAGTCCGTGAGTGGATAAAGTCCAGGCATTCTATAAGATAGAAAAAGGTAGAACAGAAAAGTCTGACCTATCCTGGATTGAATTAAGTCGCGATTTTGTGTCAGTCTTCAGTCACCACTTGTTAAAGCAGGGCAGATAGGCGCAACGAAAAGAAGGAGAACAAGTAGAAGAGTCAGATAAAATAGAAGATTTGTCTCTACAAGGTCTATACTGAAATGCCCTTGAATATCTTCTGAACGCCTGTAAATCTTTCGTAAACTTTCGGGAACTCCTGAAACGCTTTGAACATCTTGAAACACCTGGAAACCCTCTTGAAATTCTCCCAAAGGTCGACTGAGAGCATGTGAAGCTGCCCAAATCCAAGGAGAATCTTGTTGAAGTCACCCGAAACACTTTGAAACAGCTCTAAACTCATCGAAAGCCCATCTGATATTCCCCTGAAAGCCAGTGAAGCTCCTTAAAATTCGCGGAAACTCTTTTTGAACCGTTCTCCAAAACACCCTAAAACGTCCATGACACCTTCCTGAAATCCTCTGACGCCCACCTGAACGCCTGTAAAGACCCTTGATATCCCAGGGACCTCACTGAAACGCGTTGAAATGTCTCGGAATCCTCTTAAGTCGGTGCCCAAGCAGCACCTGCAACATCATGCAGATTGTGGCTTTCTATGCTTTGGTCTAAATGAGTTGCACTAGAAGCACACGAAACTTCCATCTTGTCAATTGAGTTGCATTTAAACTCCGAAATCCGTAAAGTTGCGGCTTTGTTTCATAGAAATCACAAATTACCACGTGTTTGACATCGATCTGTGGAGGCGGAGCTTACGTATTGCTCGCAAGTGATAACACAGTCAGCTTACATTAAATGTGTTATGTAACATGCATGAAACATCTAACTCTGGTTTGTTTGTTCAGATTAGGTTCCATATGCGTTACAGAAAACTTGAGCGTCTTTTCATTTTGACAGTTCTCTAACTTGTGACAAAGAAGGTGCAATAAAGTAACAAGTAACTTCAGTAGCTTTAATGGTGTGTTGAGCATCGATTCTCTCACAGAGCTTTTGGTGTAGTATGTAAGGTGAGTGGATAATATTCCTGGTGTCCATGGTTCGAGTCTGGACAAAATCTTTTCCCAACTTTTTTATCATTCCTCCTCGTTTATGTTGCATAAGAATTCAGAATCTGCGCTTTTTGGGTTTCAAAGAAGAAGCAATTATGTTCTGTCGTCCGTAATACGGACAGTGAATAATTTGCACTAAGGTTGCTGTTACTGGGTTAGCAACAAGTCGTGTTGCTTGGGTGAAACCCTCTGAAACGTCTTGAAATGTCTTTGAAATCTCGCTGAAGATCTCCAGGGGTGCGGATAAAGCGAGTTTGACTCTCAGGATCTGTAGATACGAAAAACGGTTGGCTAGAAATTTTCAATATCAGGCTGGATTCTTGGGTGAACACGCTACAACGGACCAGGTGTTCGCCATCCGCCGGGTGTTTCAGAAATGCCGCGAATACAACGTGCCCACACATCACCTGTTCATCGATTTCAAATCGGCGTATGATACAATCGATCGAGAACAGCTATGGCAGATTATGCACGAATACGGATTCCCGGATTAACAGATACAATTGATCAAGGCGACGATGGATCGAGTGATATGCGTAGTTCGAGTATCAGGGACACTCTCGAGTCCCTTCGAATCTCGCAGAGGGTACAACAATACGTGGTGTACAGCAAGCTAGATGGGTCTATCAAGTGGAGGATGATTTATGGCTCCTTCGCAGAGTGCGGAACTGGAGACACATAGCTATGGACCGAGTGGAATGGAGACGACTCCAATGTACAGCAGAAGACACTTAGGCCTTAGTCTGACCGGTTATGAAGGTAAAGGTAAGTAAGAAGAGATTGAAGTCCCACATTGGGCGCAGCTAACAAGGGCTCGCTGACTATATTGACTATATTACGCTGCACTTCTACGGTAAAACGATTGCAGAGTTGGAGTTGACTGCTGCCCACGCGATCGCGGTTATGAAGGGGCGAATAAGTTCTATAGGAAACCCATCTGTTATGTTTAATGCTTTTCAACACCATCCTGTTTTCGCTGATATTTCTGCTTTTTCGATGAACTCAAACCGCGTCAATCATATGGCACGGGCTCTTTGATGTAATTTAGAAACCTGCCTACCTAAAACTCATTTCACATTATGAAAAATTGTGCGGTTCATCCCACCACTTCCAAACCATCCGCGGAGGGAGATTAATTAATAACATAAGCTCACATCCCGAGCAGAGGGGAATATCAAATTAATAACTACGAAATCACAAAACCTGTTTTTATATCTTGTTTTGTTATTATTGAATTATCAAGGCATTACGTTTCCATAACATGTTTTGTTGGACAATCTTATTTTGTTATGACCAAGCAATTGGTATGCAGCCCTTAAATAACATTTCAATATTACATTCTGTTGTGGAACAAGTTTGGTTATTATTGTATTATTGAGAGTGCACAAATACTTTATGGTATTGCTATCTAAACTAAAACAAATTTTGAAACAAAACCTACGTCATTCTACAACGTTATTTACAGCATTTTAGGGAAAGCAACCGCATATTCACTCATCAATTTGGCTTCCTCTTCCATTTTTCATTACATCCAAACTGAGACAAAGTGCATGCCCCATATCATTAGCTAGTATTCCGTGGGAAAAAGTTTGCATAATGCACCAGAAAAACTATTTAACGATTTTTTGAAAAGTGCGCAAAGTTAGGCCCTAGGTGCGCAAAGTATGGTACGCTTACGGTATCAAATTTGATAAGAGGTGTGGTATGTTACGTGACATGGAGGTGCTGTAATGTGTACAAAACAAAGTCCCTGCTGGGCGGCGCGAGGTTTTGCTAAATTTCTGAAATTGACTGAGTTGTAGCTGAAAAGTACCCAAAATACCAGCCACTGCCCAAGTGGCGCAGTAATATCGGCGTTGTTGTGGAGTTAGCGTATTGAAAAGATATGGTCTCTCGTGAAACATGCTTCGTAATTACACTGTTGAAAACGCTTTGACATCCACGTGCAGCACAACAGAACATGTGCTCGATGAACAAATTGAGATTTGAATTATGAAAATGCTACGGTCAACCTTGGCTTGGTCAGCCAAAGCAAAATCAAGAAATTGACATTTATGCTTCGTAATGATTAATTTGAAGTCAATACTTTGGGCCTAGGCTGGGCAGATATGCTATTGATGATTTGATGGTGCATGAAGAAGAAGAAGAAGAACGATGGTGTTTTGAAAAATCCTATCCCTACCACACAGGAGAAGATTTTAAAATGCCTCTATAAAATCTAAAACAAAATCTAATTAAAAACGGTTTGATGTACGGTGTAAGACTTTGGACGGACTACATATTGGACGTATAAATTTAAATTTAACATTTTTTTCTTGGTAAGGTACTTAATTTGTACCAATCACCAATTGGGTTTTCAAATTAAGAATAATATATTGATTTTTTTATTTTATTCGAAAGAGCACCTTTTTTAAGCCAGTATGATTTTTTTCAGATTTTTAAAACTTTATTTTGATACCTAAATTCAATTACAAAAAGATTTTTTGAAATCACCTTTTGACAGCTGGGCAACTGCTTGACAGCTCCGCCCAGTACGAAATGCGACGAGGGGTGATTCGACTAATCGCTCCCATACAAACTTTAAATCGATTTTTAAATAGGTTCCCGGGCACCGAAGTTCATGAAAATTTGGATGTCGGCTCAGTTTGGCATGTAGATTGTGAATATGGAATTATCTCAACACCACTAAAGAAGCCAATTGCAGCTGGTCTATGGAAAATTCCACGTGTATGGCAATTCGGGTTTTTTCTTAACTCACGATGACCAGATCGGTTCAGTCGGATTTGTTGTTGATGGAAAAATTAAATCTGGATCACATGAGATCAATATTGTCAAAATCGGAGAAAATTCATCGCAGATATAACCATTACATAGTTTACCTTCTTTATTTTATTGTCTGCTGTTTCATATTATGAAGTAAAAAATAAAGGCATTGCAACTTCTAGAAATTTCATCAGACTCTTCCGTATTTTTTATTTTACTCTTTGCTATAATTTGAGTTTTGGGTAAATATAGCATCATAGCTATTGATATGTTTATCTTTGTGTTAATTTCCTTCTTTCAATATCCCAGTCCCGTTACGGTGCCAAATTCCTATCACTTTTCTACGATTCCCAATTCTTATAGGTTAAGTAAAATTTTACCTTCAAAAAGTGATACATCTGCAAATGAGTTTTTTTTTTATCTTGAGTAAACTTAGTTGAATTTATATGTCATTTTAACAGTACTGCTATTCTAACCTCTAATTATAACGTCAAAAAGTACCGAACAGGCTATGTATTACGAAGTAATGAATGTTAGTGAGAGTGGAGATAGCAAATATGGTACCTACTAAATAATTCTAATCAATAAAAATGTCAACTATACATACAATTCTGCTCAATTGATGATTGCATTTGTCTAATATAACTTTTTTCTTTCGATCTATTATTATTCGACCATATATTGTTTGATATAATGTCATAAATATCTTTTTTCATTACTAAAAATAATCTAAACAGAATAAAACTAAACAGCATCTGCAGAAGTAATCATATCGGCATATGATATAATTACCTTTTACCTTCGCTCACGTAGGTACATGTATAATCGCCGTTCTCACAACGCGAACAAAACAAAAAATTAAAAAAAATCATCTCCGTCTGGAAAGAATCTTTGTCACCGCCAAAATGCACCCCATGACGAAGCTCAATCATAAATAGTCGACTAGCAACTTTTTCGCCGTTCTCTTTGTTCCGAAACAGCCGACGACGGGCCATGCGAACGCCACCACTGTTATTAGTGTTACAGTGCACATGTCTGCGCACCGCGATAGCGCTGTTGGTAAGAGAGAGAGGTTCATTGTTTGATCTTGCATTCAAATCTCTGTCTATTTTTGTCCTGCGACTGGCAAACATGAAATGGGGGAATGGGGAAACTGGCAATACGTAGAACCAGTAAAGCTTCTATCGTCCCTCACTGCAAGTGCTGTGATAGCCTCATTGGTAAAGGCGGCTGAAAATTTACGATAGCAGGATTGGAGGTTCAAATCCCGTCCATGTTTGTAAGTTTTATAATGAATTCGAATTTTTTTTATGTGACCTGTTATTTTCTAAAAATAGAATAACACACTTAAAATAATTACCCAAAAATGAGTAAAAAAAGTTAGTTTTTACCCTAATTTTGCTTTCGAAATGTTATCAATAACTCTTTAATATCAAAATTTGTTATTGAAATATTTCCCAAATTCACTGTTATTAAGTTGTTATTGCCACTAACAAAACATGTTATTAAATTGATTTTTCAGGAACAAATTTTTGTTATGTGACTTGTTATTTTGCCGCTTATGACAGCCAAGTTTATAACTCAATATGTTATGTTAATAACATGAAAATTACTAATTCCGTTATGCAGTTATTTTGCCAAAATAACGCATTTTGTTATGCTGTTGTTTTTCTCTTCTGCTCGGGATTCGTCGCCCAATTCATCATATTCAAAGTCTCCTACACAAAGCCTCCCCACGCCACGCCATTCACGTCGTCATTTGTCATTCTGGTCCATTGTTAACCATTTTTGGGGAGCCTGAGTTCAGTTCCCGCCGTCGTCGTCGCGTCGTCGGTAGTGCTTCTGACGCCAAGTGCCAAAAATCGTAGGAACAATTTGCGTTCCTCCCACACACAATAACTGTTCGCCATTTGTTATCAACACACACGACGACTTGGTGCCCTGGTGCGTGGTGTCTGGATCTGGGCGGCTGCCAACCTGCTCCCGATGATAAGAAGGCTGGTTCAGCGTCTTTTGAAGTTTGAAGTTTTTGAGTGGGACCTATATGGCGACGACGCGCATCAGTATTAAAACATGCACGAACCCAGGAATGTGTGTGGGTTTGTGCACAAGGGTGTGTGGTTACAGCAAATACTTAACATTTTAGTCCAGGACCTGGAGGAGGTAGAACTTCTCGAGTGAAACTCAATTTAGTCTCCGGTTCGTCTCAAGTGATTTAAGGATGAGTCATCATAATCTTCCGTCTGGTGTGCAGGTGTTTCACCGAGACAGGTCGGGGGTTGTTTGCCAATCATTAATGGTAGTTCAGTAATCAGTACACACCGCTTGGTGAGTATCCAATTAAAATGGGTATAGGGCTTTACTATCGTTACACATAGATTTTTTGCATGGATGAAGTATTTTTTATTACTTTTAGTGGCGTGAATTTTAGCATTTGCCTATTTTTTCCCACTTGATATTTATCCATTCAAAGTTGTATGCACTAGATTAATTAGTTTCACCCGAAATCCATGATCTAACATTATCTGTAAAACGCCTATTTCTGTTTACTGAAGTTAATTCCTGGAAGAAATCCGGAAGCATTTTCTGTAGTAATGTTGAAATATGTCAGTGGAAGTATTTCTAAAGAAATTTCCAAAGAATTCCGGGGAGAGCCTTGGAGGAATGCTAAGAAGGAATCTTGGAAAAATCGTGAAAAAATGTGTGTAAAAATCTAGGAAGAATATTTGAAAAATTTCCGATAGAAATTTCTTAAAAAGTTTTTGAAAAATTCTGGTAGAATTTTGGAAGAAATCCAGATCGAAATCAAAATCGAAAGGCAATCTGTAAAAGAATTGTGGATGAAATCGTTACAAATATTGGAAAGAAATACCCAAGCAGTTCTGCATTACTAAGAAAATAATTCCCCAAAAAAATCATGGAAGAATTACGTAAAGCAACCCAGAGAGAATGGTGAAAGGAACCCATAGAAGAGTTCGGGAAAAGCGTTTTCTGAGTAAAAAAAATCTAAGGAAATCCTTGGTAAAAGTTGGGGGAAGAATTTCTGAATCAATTTTCGGAGCATACCTTTCCGGGGGGAGTGCTTGTAAGCAAGCCCGTTCACAAGGGAGGGGGTTAAACCCCTCCCATTTCCGAAGTTACATATACTAGGCGCCTCTCTACCCTTTGCCTAAATTAGGAAAAACCCCTCCCACATCGCCTCTGTGTACACGGGCCCGCCTGTGAGAACTGCGAATGGAAACTCATAAATAATTCCTGGAGAATAAACACCTTAAAAACCTGCCAAAAAGAATATCTAGAATTATTCCGAAAGAAGCTCCTGGTAGAACTCTGGAAATAATCCGCGGAAAATTTGCGAGTAAAATGACTTGGTGCAAAAACATATCCGAGAAAAAGCGCCGATTTTCAGGAGAAACCATATGCAGAATTCTTAAAAAATACTTAGGGAAATGAAGGGGAAAATCTGAAATAATTGTAGCAAAAAATCGTCGAAAAATCCGAGAGGAATCACTGGAATAGAATCCAGGAAATCGATAAATAAATTCCAGAAGGCATTCTTGGAAGAATTCCGATAGAATTGCGGATATTTTTTTTTTAAAGGTTCTGGAAGCATCTAGGAGAAACTTTTGTAAAAAATGCAGAGAGGAATCGTTGAAAAGAAAACATGGTTAATTTGTGGACGAAGTTTTGGAAACAATCTATGAAAGAACTCCTAAAAAAATCCCTGGAAGAATTCCTGAAGGAATCTATATGGAAATAAGCCAGAAAGGAAATTTCTAAAAAGTTTCGGGTTAATCCTTGAAAGAACTCTGGATGAATTCCGTAGAAAAAAAAATCCGAGAAGAATTCTTGACCATTTCCGAATAAGATTTCTTGAAAAAATGTCATCTAAAAGCCGTATGTTCTTCTTCTTCTTTGTGGATCTACGTCCTCACTGGGACTTGGTCTGCCCCACTTCTACTTAGTGTTCTTTGAGCATTTCCTCAGTTTTTAATTGAAGGACTTTCTTTGCCTGCCATAGCATGAATTTGTATATTGTGAGGCAAGTACAATGACACACTAGGCCCAGGGAGTCGAGAAAATTTTCCCGACCGAAACCGAATTTCCTGAAACTATTCCTGATGGAGTGAGGATTCTCTGAAGAACTCTAGAAGGAACTCCTACAATTCCATGACCAATTCCGTTCCGTAAGGAATTACTTAAACAGTTCTGGGAGGATTATCTATAATAATTCTGGGTAGAGTACAGGAATTAAACGGCTACGCAGTCTTCAATACGGAAAACGAAGTTTATTGTTTGCCCGACGTTTCGACACTGGGGTTTTGTGTCATCTTCAGGGGTAACTAATTGTTCGAACAATTAGTTACCCCTGAAGATGACACAAAACCCCAGTGTCGAAACGTCGGGAAAATAAGAAACTTCGTTTTCCGTATTGAAGACTGCGTAGCCGTTTAATTCCTGCAGTAAACTTCTCAGTCGATCCGCCAAGAGATTCTGGAAAGAATCCGAGGAAAAAAGTAGCAAATCGATGAAGAAATACCAGAAGGATGCTTAGAATACCAGGTATGACTGAAATTCCTGGAATAGTCCTGGGAGGAATCCTGCGGAGAATTCCAGCATTTCTAAAGTCAATCTGACAAAGTAGAAGGAGATATTTGTGGAAAAAAAGTATCAGAAATGTGTAGAAAATATTTAGAAGAAGTCTAAATTCCGTATGATAACCCTTGAAGAATTCCAGGAAGAATTTATTTAAGAAATTAGGGATGAATGTTATTAAAAGTTCCGCGATTAATAAACACCTGGAAGAATTCCGAGAGGTTTCTCTGAAACAATTTTAGAAGTAATAAAAGATGTTATCCGCGGCGGGATGGAAGATATTTTCCAAAGAGTTTATTTTCAGGTTGTAATCGAATCATTCTGTGATGTCAATGAGAATTAGTTAATTCGTCAAGTAGTTCTCAAAAACATCCTAAGGAGAATATTCTAGGAAAACTCTTCACAGGATTATTCGGAATAATCCCTGAAGAAGTTTGTTATGGCATCTTTGAAGAACTTACTGCAAGAGTCCCTACCCAACATCCCGTTAAGATGTTGTAGAAGATGCTAAAGTGGAGACGATATGCTTACATTTGACATGCGCCCAAATGGAGGCATGCACGCATATGGCCTCCACTTTATCATCTTATGCAACATCTTATACGATTACTGGTTGTCTTGGTAAAACGATTTGCGGAAGAAAATCCTGGAGCTACCTTTGGAATATTCTTTTGAGGGGTCTTGGAGAAATTCGTTCCTGAAATTGGAGAAATAGTAGGATACAGATTGGGAGATTGTTTTGGAAGAACCCGTTGAGGAAATACTTGAAAAATCGTCTAGGTAATTCTAGGAGAAGTTTTTGAGAACGTCCTTAACGAAATTCCAGGAGAAATCTTCAAATAACAGTTTTCAAAACTTCCTACAGGAATTACTGAAGCAGCATTTCTAGCGGAGTTATTAGAGAAATTTCAAATGGAATGTTTAAAAGAAATTCTCGGAGGAATTTCTGGAAAATTCTGTTCAATAGTTTACGGAGAATTTCATTCGAGAAATTTCTAGATTTTTAGAGGAACCATTAGACTGGTTTCCACAGGAGAATCACTTGGAAGATTTCCCTGAAAAACTTTTGTATTTAGGAATCCAAGGAAGGTTTTCTTTTAACTCTCAAAATATTTTCTAAGAGAAGTGTTGGAAGGAATTCTTGAAAAACTTTCGAAAAAATTCTAGAGGAATCTCTGAAGGATTTTTTTAATGAAATATTAAATAATATTTAAAAACTTCCGCAGGAGGCATTTGTTAAATTATTACTTGGACCAAATGTTATTTTTTTCAATATTGTTTTGGAGGAATACTTAGTCCAGTTTTTGACATGCTAAAAACATCCTTATCGAATTCGGCAAATTATCTTTAAGATTCTATGGCGGAACTCGTGGCTGAATTTCTTGAGTAAAGCTTTTGATGAATCATTAATAGCATTTCTGAAATAGAAATATATTTGGTCGTCAAAGAATTTCTGCAGAAAACCTCAAGGAAATTATAGGAAAATAGAAACTGTTTAAAGAAAAATAAGTTGAGTTTCCTTATAAAGACTGTTGGGTTTCGGTGGCGAAGAAAGGGTAGTTTCCGAGATTTACAATATCCGTCTAATATCCGTATAATATGTTTAGGTTTGCTTTAGTTTAAGTATTTGTCCATAGTGTTTGTCGTATGAACCTAGAGAAATCCATGCAGTATTTAGCATTTATAGTTTTAAGTTCAATTTCACAATCTTACTTTGGCCGTACTACTAGTTTTAAGCAATTATTTATAGTAGTAATATAAGGAAAAAACTACGTTAAGAATTCACTGCATTCGTCTTCAATGACTTTGCTGTTTTTGTAAATAAAGAGGATTTCTATTCCCTATTGTTCTCATCACTCGCTTTCTATTCTGCTCCTGTCATCACTCATCCATCGGCGCACGACCATGTCGGAGCATGGGGTACGGTCAGTTGAGTAACTAGGAGCGACACAACCTGAGGGGTTGTAACAAAGACGTTCTTTTGAAAATTGTAGGGTGAATCTTAGAATGAAATTCTTGGAGGAATTTCTGAGCGTTGAGAGTGTTGAAGGAATTTTTGAGAAAAAATGAGAGAATTCGCGAAGAAATTGAAAATGCTGTGGCATGCGAAGAAAAGCACAATAAGTAGAAAGCAGTGTGATGACAATCTAGCGCTAGCGGATTTAAGACTCGAGGTGTTGCTTAACTGAATTCATAAACTCAGACAATGAAACAGAAAAAAATGTTGTAAGAAAGCGCAGAATGTTGCTAATTGACAAATTGAGAGATGAATTTGTGAAAAAGAAATCGCGTTTTGGTGGGATTCGAACCCACTACTCCGTATTTGCTAGACCGGCGCTGTAACCAATTGAGCCACATAACAGGTATTGATTTTGCGGAATAGAAAGCCAAACTGAACACGAACCATCTATCTTTCGGCTTAGATGCCAATCCACAACTACAAAATGAGCCAACAAATTTTAAAATCGACGAAAAATTGACGGATATATGATCATTTCAGTTCCGTGGGTACCGTCAATCAGACGTTTTTCAGTTAGATTGACCATATTTTGAAGGGCTTTCTTTCAAGTATCGTGTTGTTGGAATCTGATTCAAAACGATATTCGTAAGGAAATTATTAGAGGGAAAGCTCTTTCCAACATTTATTTTTGGGTTTATTTTCCACTAAGTTTAAATGTTCTATAAAAGGCAGAATTAAGATTGATCAACCAAGCTAATTCTTTCAGGAAATGGGTCATTCGGGGTAATTAAATTCGGAGAAATGTCATAGAGTCGTTCCAGGGAGTGTCAGTGGCGTTCCATGGGGCTACACAGGGTTTCAGAGGCGTTTTAGGAAGCATTAGGACACTTCAGAGATTTCAAGGGGTCCTGGGGACATTTCAAGGGCGTTCTAGGAAGTTTCAAGGTTGCTAGGTGGTTTCAGAGGTGTTAAAAGTAGCTTCAGGAAGCTTATGGGTGTTCCAGGGAGTTCCGGGCGTCCCCTGGGGCCTTATGGGGCTTAAGCCCATCAAGGGCTGCTCTAGGGGCTTCGGGTGGTTCCAGGGGCATTTCATGGTATTTCAGATAAAATCTACGGGTGTTTCAGGGTATTACAAGAGCTTTGAGGAGCGTTCATAGAAGTTTCCCGTATGTTTTACCAGCATGCGTTAGACTGAAACCCATAAGGTCATCGGAGTAGTAGCCCACCCAAAGGCTGATGACAACGCAACCTCAACCAGGAATGAAGGTAAGTCGACTGAAATTTAACCTGGTTGCAGGTCAAAACGATATGAAGGGCTATCACCCAGGATGGAAAACTTTCAATTCGGTCTTCTGCATCAATTTGGGTACTCAGGATTGAATGTAAGTAAGCAGTTCACGTGTTGAGAAGTGGCAAGATTACTAAGAGAGTGTGGGGAAGTGGCCGCTGCTTCGAATTAGTCAAGCCGGAGTTTCTCATATTGACGCTGTGCAGCCGAGAGAGAGAGAGCAACCCGACATTTGTTATGATAGGCTGCACAATATCGAGAATCATAGAAAACAGTTTTACAACAAAATTCAAAAATAACAAGCTGAAACGAGCTCACCAATTTATGTGTGATAATCCATCCGTCATTCCATCACTGACCAGAAGAGAGCTAATTTCTGTCGGCCACGTCTCTTTTACCCTTCCACAAACAAAAAAAGGAACACAAGAGAAATCGTTTTTGGATACTTCACACTAGCATTGGGAAAATCTGGCTGAGACATCGATTTATGTGAATCGATTCAAATCCGATCAGCAGTATCGATTCACCAATTGAATCGAATGCTTAAAATTGATGTTTCACAACGATTCGATGTTATCAAATAATACAAAACTGTGAGATAAACTCCCCCAGAATCTTTAAAGAGATTCCTTCAGAATTCTGGAGGGAGTTCCTTTATAATTATGAAAGATTTTTTAAGAATGTTGAAAATTATCACACTAGAATCCTGAGCGACATCGCCTAGAAAAGAAAGCAAGACTCTTCCGGCATCTTGGTAAGAATTCTCTCTGAATTCCTTTAAGGACTAGAATCCTGAGAGAGATTACTCCATATTTATGAGACGGATTGTTTCAGAATCCCGAGAGGAATTCTCCCAGAATCCTGCGATAGATTGTCTCAGAATCCTAAGAGAAGTTTTCCCTTGGGATTCTCCCAAAATTCTCTAGAATCCTAAGAGGGGTTATTCCAGAGTCCTGAAAACGATTATCCCAGAATCCTAAGATGAATTCTCCCAGAATCCCAAGAGAAATTCCAAGCACGGTTCTTCCACATTATTGAGATAAATTCATGTAGAATACTGAGAGATATTCTCTCAAAAAAAGATTTTCGGAATTCTAAGAAGAATTCCCCAAGAAACTTAAAAGAACTGACTCAGAATCCTGAAAAGCGTAGCTTTGAACTCTAAGAAGGATTACTCCAGAATCCTGAGAAAGTTTCCCTCAAAATACCTGGCGTGACTGTCACAGAAACTTGAGATATACTCTCATATAATTCTGGAAGATAGGATTCCCCCAGAATCTTGAGAAGAATCCCTCCAGAATCCTTTAAGTATTCTCCCAGAATTCCCCCAAAATCCTGGGTGGTATCTTCCAGAAATCTGAGAAAAAATTCTGCCACGACCCGAAAGGTATTCCTCCGCAGAATTCTACGAGTGATTTCCTCAGGATCATGAGAGGGATCATAAGAGGGGTTCTTCCAGATTCTTGAGAGAAATATATCAATTAACCTAAGCGGGTTACTTTCCGAAAATCTGATAAGGATTTTCTCTGAAAGGGATAACGAAAACTTCTAGAATGGACTTCCCCTGAATTCTAAGAATGATACCATGGAATTCTAGGATGTATTTCCACAGAAAACAGAAAAAATATCGCATATTCCTGAAAGACATTCCCCCAGAATCTTTGAAAGGACTTCCCTGAACTCCTGAAAAGGGTTGTCCCAGAACTATGAGAGTGATTCCTCTAGAATACTTTAAATAATTACAGAACCTCAAGAGAATCTTCCCATAATCTAGTCAGGGATTTTCCCTGATTACTAAGAGGGATTCTCTCAGAATCCTGAAAGGGATTTTTGCGAGCATCAGCTCTAGAATACAGAATTCTACTGTGATTCTCATAGAATGCTAAGAAGGATTTCTTTCGAACCCTAAGAGGAATCACAAACTCTTCAAAATCCAAATTTCTTTAGAAAATTCTGCTCACAATTTCAAAAGATATTCTTCAAAAATTGATAGTTCTGAAAGAAAGTGCCCTAGAACCCCTAGAATCCCAAGGATTTCTCCAGATCTCAGAATCCTGACGGGAATTTCCCCAGAAAGCCTAATTTTCATAGAATCTTGGGGTAGATCTTACGCAGAATCCTGTCCGTGATTCCCCCAGAATCCTAAGAAATATTCCCCCAGAATTCTAAGAGAAATTTCGCCACCATTCTGGGAATGCTGAGTATGATTCTTCAAGAAGTCTGAGAGGAGTTCTTGAGAATGCTGCTAAGTGAGGGTTTTCCAGAATCCTCAGAAGAATCAACCCAGATCATCCAGAAAGTTCTCAGAATCCAGAAAGGGATTTCACCCTTGGTAGGGACCCCTGGTACGGAATTTTCTTAGAATCCAGAGATTCCGTAGAATTCTGATAGGCATTCCTTTATAAAACTGCTGAGTAAAATTCTACCAGGATTTTTAAAGGGCCTCTTCCTTAATTCTGAGAGTTCCTCAAAAATTATGTGACAGATTCCTTCAAAATGCAGAAATCATCCTGAGAGACCTTATCCCAGAAAAGAAAGAAAAACTCTTCCAGTAGGAATTCTCCCTGAATTCTATTAAGGATTTTCTTGAATCCCGAGAGAGATAACTCCAGTTTTGTGAGATGAATTCTCTCAGAATTTAGAGGGAAATCTTCCAGAATCCATAGGGATTTCCTCAGATTCCCGAGATGGATTCTCCCTGAATCCTGTGATGGATTGCCTCACCCTGAGAGAAATTCTCCTGCAGTATTGAAAGACATCCCATATTAGAATCATGAATCAGATTGCCCCAGAACTCCGAGAGGGACCCTAAGAGGAGATCTTCCACATTATTAAGGGAAATTCAACTAGAATCCTGAGAGCGATTCTTAAAAAAAATGGAATCCAGAGGTGGACTGACCTAGAATCCTGAGAAAGATGCGCTAGAACCCTGAAAGGGACTTCCTCGACCATAAAAAGGATTTCTTTAGAATATCCTGAGAAAGATTCACTAAGACTCCAGGGAGGGGTTGCCCAAGAAACCTGAGCTATGCAGGTATACTTTGATTTAGTGGACCCTTGACTATATAGATTTTATGAACTTCGATTTTATGTACATTTTACCTCTATTTTAGGTAATCTTTTTAATGGAAAACTTCTACAGTGCATTCTAGAAAACGAAATTTAATATTTTTGAATCGAAAGAAAAGTCGAATGTAAAAAAATTGATTCAGTCGATTTCGTGGGACTTAAGGAGAAACTTCAGAGAATACAAACATGGCTGCCACAATGGCCGACTTGGTCCCCTACCCACGTTTTCAAGAGCATCAATCTTGAAAATTAGTAAACAAATACTCTCGATTTGTAAAAGCTGCCTCTGTTAGCAAGTGAGCAAAGCCAGGAAAAACCAGTGTGGCTTGGCTCTATGCTTTGTTCGTCAGATTTGTGCGTCTAAAGTTTGTATGAAAAATTGCAATGGGATTTCTTGATGTTTCACCTTAAACATCGATTCAAAACATCGATTAATCGGAACCAAAACATAGATGTTGCGAACATCGGTTCAAAATTGCCCAACGCTACTTCAGACGTTACGAAAAACATAAATATTTATGAATCATGTCTACGCAGAGTCTTATGTATTAGTCCGCGTCAAGTTCAATGAACTAGGTATCTACGTTCAATTGAAACATCAAATTGTGTACCATGTGTTGGAGCAATTGACTATAATTGAATCCACATGTTTGAGCCATTCACACAAAATTGGCCTCAATATAAAAGCGATATAAATTTGACGATGTTTTTATGCCTCACATGCCTTGCTTAAAGCATGTGAAGAACGGCGGCCCTGTTGGTAAAACTGTAGCTTCGGATTGAGACTCATGCTGAGAGAGCAGGTAATTGAGTTTCCCAGAAGGTTGACACCACGATTTGGGATCAAATCAAATTTACGTCCCTCTTGCTAGAGGGACTCTTTTGTATCTTTCAAATCGAATCAAAGTTTCAAGTGAGTTTTGTATCATTTTTCCAATGTCATAATATGTTTACGAGCACAGAGTCATGCATACTCTGTTAGGTTTAAGAACTTAAATCTCTACATAAATAATTTAGACTAAATAACGATGAAGTGCTTCTAGAGCACTAATCTGATAAGGGGACTCTGTCCCAGTTGGGACGTTCCGCCAGTACGAAGATGTAGAAAGAATAAGTTAAGAAGCAGCAATCGATCGACAGTTCAAAATCACCTTCAATTAATTGATTAAATTAGAAAGCAGAACAACGTGTGGGCGTCCAGAGGACCCTCAAGGATCCTCCTCGTACTCCACTTGACCGGTGCAAAAAAAAAATAAAACAAAACCGGCCAATGAAAATAGCTGCCTCCACCTAAAGTGTCAACAGTCACGCTTCGTCATGTTTTCACCAGACCGTGTTCTAACGAGCTATTAATTGGACGGTCCACAACAATGACGACGACGCCCTTTCTCCGTGATAACACACACACACACGGATCGGTGTTGAAATCGTTGTTGTTGGAGGAGAGCCGATCAAAGATTGTGCTCAGCCAGTGGAATGGTCCCCGGTGGTTACGGGATTAAAGTTTTGTTGACTTGAAGCGGTGAAGGTATTCCCACATGAACATGAAATAGAATTGGATTGGAAACAATTAAACTAAAACATGAATATTTCCTTTTATTGTTATTATATAAATATCAGTTTTTTTTTAAATTAGTTAGTTTTTGGGGTTTTCATTTGTTTTTTTTTTATTTTTTCAAAATTTAATAAACTTTTTGTTTTTTTTTTCTACTTTTTCGTTGTTTTTGATTTTATTGTTTTTTTTTCTTCTGGTAATTATGAATATGTACTAACATTTGTACTTTTCTCACCAATTTTATCCATTTTTACTTAATTTATTCCTATTTCTTACTCTGTGGTTTGACAAACTTCAAATTCACCATTTGTTATTTATTTTCCCTTTTTTACGACTTTCTTGAAAGGATGCCTAGGATAAATGGGCTTGGGTTGGAATAAAAAGAAGGTCATGTTGACCAATCCAGGAGGTGGCTGCTAGACCTTTCCTCAGTCACCGGGAGTGTTGAACGTGAGTGATGGCATGGCAAAAGGTAATTTGTCGGTTTTTTTTTCTTTGGTGCGAAGGAAAACAGTGACATCATTATCGCCGTCATTGTTTGCAAGGTGGGTGACTTGGGTGTGGTTGGTACATCAGCTTTTATTCCCATTGTAATTTGTGGTTTCTATTCTTGGATAGGTCTGATGGTCTGATTATGGATCACCTTGCAAGTAGGTGATAAGTTTAGCTGAAGAGCACGATTGAAGGCCTTTGCAAAGTGCTAAGTAAAGATTGAAGTACAAAACGCATTCGATTTGAGAAATAAAAGATTTCAAAGCAAACCGATCGAACAAATTTTTAGTCCAACAATTTCCTCTTGCTATAACAAAGAAAATAAAAAGCCTGGTCCTCCTAATGGAGCTCACATATATTTGGCTTTTATTTTACCTGGATGGTTGCTATTTTAACTGAAAAGCTTACAGAGCATTTCGCACCCCCAAGAGGCCCACAAAGTGAAAAAGCCTGTGAATAAACATCCAACAGCAACCACAAAATTGGTGGCCGGGGAACAATCTGTCATCTCTCCTAAAACAGTCGTCAAGCGGTCAGGGAAAGCATGACAAACGTCTCTGGGTTATTTTTACATTTCATGCATATCTTATTGTGACGATCAGAGAAGTGGCAAGTACATATTTTTAGCAGGGACAAGTGTTATTTTTCTTAATGCTTCCTCGAGGATTTTCAACCAGATCCCGTACATCTTATCAAAACTGAACGTTTTATTTTCTCGTCTCAGGTTCAATCGCTTGTACGAAAGAGATTACAAATTCCCCTCACCTCATCCTACCTGCAAGTGTTTTCCCAAAACATAAATTTTCCTAACAAAAAATGACATACGATTTCTGTTGTTGATGCGAGACTGTTACCCCAAGCCAGACAAGCGTGAAACGAGAATGCGACTTGACCATAATCGCTCATGTAGGACGGAATACATCACCACCGGCGTCATGGCAGCAGAATCCAGCAGGAGAAGCTGAATACCATTAGGCTTGATGGTGTTGCCTCATTCCAACTCACTTTAAAATTTTACATTCAATTTGAGGAAACCTTACACACGGTACAAGTACCAACGCAACGTTTGAGTGGTTTTGATTTTCCACGAAGCAATTCGGATCAGTCTGGATGAGTTTTCTCTGGGTGGAGAAAACTTGAAGAAGCAATCAAACGGAAGCCATCACGGCACGGGCGTACCGTGATTTCGGGAGGGATTGATCTTCTCTTGGGTCACTTTCATTTTTGTTTAGAATAATGTATTTAACTCAAATCCAGATGCAAAAAATTGTCATCCGACTAAGGGGTTATTTAATGATGAGTTGACAAGTTTAATAGCGAAGTCTGATCATATTTCTATGTAAAATTGCTCTGCCTTTGCTCTGCCTTTGCTCTGCCTTTGCTCTGCCTTTGCTCTGCCTTTGCTCTGCCTTTGCTCTGCCTTCGCTCTGCCTTTGCTCTGCCTTTGCTCTGCCTTTGCTCTGCCTTTGCTCTGCCTTTGCTCTGCCTTTGCTCTGCCTTTGCTCTGCCTTTGCTCTGCCTTTGCTCTGCCTTCGCTCTGCCTTTGCTCTGCCTTTGCTCTGCCTTTTCTCTGCCTTTGCTCTGCCTTTGCTCTGCCTTTGCTCTGCCTTTGCTCTGCCTTTGCTCTGCCTTTGCTCTGCCTTTGCTCTGCCTTTGCTCTGCCTTTGCTCTGCCTTTGCTCTGCCTTTGCTCTGCCTTTGCTCTGCCTTTGCTCTGCCTTTGCTCTGCCTTTGCTCTGCCTTTGCTCTGCCTTTGCTCTGCCTTTGCTCTGCCTTTGCTCTGCCTTTGCTCTGCCTTTGCTCTACCTTTGCTCTACCTTTGCTCTGCCTTTGCTCTGCCTTTGCTCTGCCTTTGCTCTGCCTTCGCTCTGCCTTTGCTCTGCCTTTGCTCTGCCTTTGCTCTGCCTTTGCTCTGCCTTTGCTCTGCCTTTGCTCTGCCTTTGCTCTGCCTTTGCTCTGCCTTTGCTCTGCCTTTGCTCTGCCTTTGCTCTGCCTTTGCTCTGCCTTTGCTCTGCCTTTGCTCTGCCTTTGCTCTGCCTTTGCTCTGCCTTTGCTCTGCCTTTGCTCTGCCTTTGCTCTGCCTTTGCTCTGCCTTTGCTCTGCCTTTGCTCTGCCTTTGCTCTGCCTTTGCTCTGCCTTTGCTCTGCCTTTGCTCTGCCTTTGCTCTGCCTTTGCTCTGCCTTTGCTCTGCCTTTGCTCTGCCTTTGCTCTGCCTTTGCTCTGCCTTTGCTCTGCCTTTGCTCTGCCTTTGCTCTGCCTTTGCTCTGCCTTTGCTCTGCCTTTGCTCTGCCTTTGCTCTGCCTTTGCTCTGCCTTCGCTCTGCCTTTGCTCTGCCTTTGCTCTGCCTTTGCTCTGCCTTTGCTCTGCCTTTGCTCTGCCTTTGCTCTGCCTTTGCTCTGCCTTTGCTCTGCCTTTGCTCTGCCTTTGCTCTGCCTTTGCTCTGCTTTTGCTCTGCCTTTGCTCTGCTTTTGCTCTGCTTTTGCTCTGCTTTTGCTCTGCTTTTGCTCTGCTTTTGCTCTGCTTTTGCTCTGCTTTTGCTCTGCTTTTGCTCTGCTTTTGCTCTGCTTTTGCTCTGCTTTTGCTCTGCTTTTGCTCTGCTTTTGCTCTGCTTTTGCTCTGCTTTTGCTCTGCTTTTGCTCTGCTTTTGCTCTGCTTTTGCTCTGCTTTTGCTCTGCTTTTGCTCTGCTTTTGCTCTGCTTTTGCTCTGCTTTTGCTCTGCTTTTGCTCTGCTTTTGCTCTGCTTTTGCTCTGCTTTTGCTCTGCTTTTGCTCTGCTTTTGCTCTGCTTTTGCTCTGCTTTTGCTCTGCTTTTGCTCTGCTTTTGCTCTGCTTTTGCTCTGCTTTTGCTCTGCTTTTGCTCTGCTTTTGCTCTGCTTTTGCTCTGCTTTTGCTCTGCTTTTGCTCTGCTTTTGCTCTGCTTTTGCTCTGCTTTTGCTCTGCTTTTGCTCTGCTTTTGCTCTGCTTTTGCTCTGCTTTTGCTCTGCTTTTGCTCTGCTTTTGCTCTGCTTTTGCTCTGCTTTTGCTCTGCTTTTGCTCTGCTTTTGCTCTGCTTTTGCTCTGCTTTTGCTCTGCTTTTGCTCTGCTTTTGCTCTGCTTTTGCTCTGCTTTTGCTCTGCTTTTGCTCTGCTTTTGCTCTGCTTTTGCTCTGCTTTTGCTCTGCTTTTGCTCTGCTTTTGCTCTGCTTTTGCTCTGCTTTTGCTCTGCTTTTGCTCTGCTTTTGCTCTGCTTTTGCTCTGCTTTTGCTCTGCTTTTGCTCTGCTTTTGCTCTGCTTTTGCTCTGCTTTTGCTCTGCTTTTGCTCTGCTTTTGCTCTGCTTTTGCTCTGCTTTTGCTCTGCTTTTGCTCTGCTTTTGCTCTGCTTTTGCTCTGCTTTTGCTCTGCTTTTGCTCTGCTTTTGCTCTGCTTTTGCTCTGCTTTTGCTCTGCTTTTGCTCTGCTTTTGCTCTGCTTTTGCTCTGCTTTTGCTCTGCTTTTGCTCTGCTTTTGCTCTGCTTTTGCTCTGCTTTTGCTCTGCTTTTGCTCTGCTTTTGCTCTGCTTTTGCTCTGCTTTTGCTCTGCTTTTGCTCTGCTTTTGCTCTGCTTTTGCTCTGCTTTTGCTCTGCTTTTGCTCTGCTTTTGCTCTGCTTTTGCTCTGCTTTTGCTCTGCTTTTGCTCTGCTTTTGCTCTGCTTTTGCTCTGCTTTTGCTCTGCTTTTGCTCTGCTTTTGCTCTGCTTTTGCTCTGCTTTTGCTCTGCTTTTGCTCTGCTTTTGCTCTGCTTTTGCTCTGCTTTTGCTCTGCTTTTGCTCTGCTTTTGCTCTGCTTTTGCTCTGCTTTTGCTCTGCTTTTGCTCTGCCTTTGCTCTGCTTTTGCTCTGCTTTTGCTCTGCTTTTGCTCTGCTTTTGCTCTGCTTTTGCTCTGCTTTTGCTCTGCTTTTGCTCTGCTTTTGCTCTGCTTTTGCTCTGCTTTTGCTCTGCTTTTGCTCTGCTTTTGCTCTATTTGTTCTCGATTAGGTCTTGATTTGGTTTAGATTTGGTCGCCTCTTGGTTCCCTTTTTGGGTCTCCTCTTGGGTCTCCTCTTGGCAAGGTTGCGACCATTCATTTGCAAAGATTTACATTCATTTGCTATTATCTCAGTTCAGAAGCATGCTATCGAAAAACAATGTATGGATGAATTTAACCTTGTAGTTTTATCTGGAAGTTTGCCGAATAACATTGGGGTCGCAAACGTATACCAAAGTCGTGAGCGAGCTGTGAAGGCAACTCTCCACGCGGTGAATGTAAATTTCATTCACGCTGTGGAAAGTTGCCTTCACAGCTCGCTCACGACTTTGGTATGCGTGTGCTTCCCCTATGTATTTCGGCAAACTTTCAGATAAAACTACAAGGTTAAATTCATCCATATATTGTTTTTCGATAGCATGCTTCTGAACTGAGATAATAGCAAATGAATGTAAATCTTTGCAAATGAATGGTCGCAACCTTGCCTCTTGGGTCTCCTGTTGGGTCTCCTGTTGGGTCTCTTCTTGGGTCTCCTCTTGGGTCTCCTCTTGGGTCTCCCCTTGGGTCTCCTCTTGGGTCTCCTCTTGGGTCTCCTCTTGGGCCTCCAATTTGGTCTCCTCTTGGGTCTCCTCTTGGGTCTCCTCTTGGGCCTCCAATTTGGTCTCCTCTTGGGTCTCTTCTTGGGTCTCCTTTGGGACTTCTCTTGGTCTCCTCTTGGGTTTTCTGACTGAAGTTCTGAAGATATCCCTAGATGAATTTCTGGAGGAACTCCTGAAGAAGATTGTGGCAGAATTCCTGGAGAGATTCGTGGAGAAATCCTTGGAGGAAACCCAGACGGATTTTGTGAAGAATTACCTGGAGAAATTCCTGGACAAGATCCTGTTAGAATCCCTAGAGGAATCCCTAGGAGAAATTCCTGAAGTAATTTCTGGAGGAATTCCTAGGAGGAATGCGTGAAACTTTTCCTGGAGGAATGCTTGAAATAACTTTTAAAGCGTTGTCTGGAGCAATTCTCCGAGAAATCCCTGGAGGAATCCCAGGAAAAAAAACCCCTGCAGAAATTCCTAAAGGAATTTCTGGAAGAGAACTTCCTGGATAAATTCAGGAAAAAAATCCCTGGAAGAATTCCTGGAGGAACTCCTGGAAAAACTCCAGAAGGAAAGCACAGAAGATTTCCTGGAGAAGTCTCTGAAAAAAAAATCCGAGAGAAATCTCTGGAGGAATTCTTGGAATAATACCTGGATCAATTCCGGAAGGAATTTAGGGAGAATCACTGACGAAGTTCCTGCCATAGAAATTTCAGGAGGATTTGCTGGGGGAATTCTTTTCCTGAAGGATTTTCTAAAGATAATCTTGGAGGAATTGATTGAGTTATTCCTAGAGGAATTGAGTCACTGGAGGAATTCATGGATGAAATTCTGGTGGTATACCTTTTCGAATACCTGGGGGAATGCCTTGAGAGATCCCTATAGAAATTCCTGTGGAAATGCCTGGAAGAATCCAAAAGCAATCCCAAAAAGAATTAATGAAGGAATGCCTGGAGCAACCCCTGGAGTATTGTCTTGTGGAATTCCTTGAGGAAATCGCTGAAGAATTCCTGGAGCAATTCCTGGGAGATTTTCTGAAGACATGCCTGTAAGAATTCCTGGAGAAATCTATAGAGGATTTCTCGGAAGTATCTCTAGAGGAACTGAATACCTGCTCAAATTCCCTGAGGAATCCCAGGAGGAATGCATCTAGGAATTCCTGGAGTAATTTCTAAAGGATCTCCTGGATTAATCTTTAGAGGATTTGCTGCAGAAATCTCTGGAGGAATTCCTAGAGGAAAATCCTGGAGAAATTCTTGGATATAATCTTGGAAGAATTCCTGGAGGAATTCCTGGAAGAATTTCTGGAGGAATTCCTGGAAGAATACCTGGAGGAATCTCTGGAGAATTTCTTAAAAGTATTCCTAGATAATTTCCGGAAGGAAATGTGGGGGATTTCTGACGGTATCCCTGCCGTAGACATTTCTGGAGAATTAACTATAGGTATTCAATTCCTGAAGTAATTTCGGAAGAAACACCTGGAGAATTGTTGGAGTAATTCCTGGAGGGATTATATAACGAATTTCTTGAGGATTCACTAGAGGAATTCTTGGATAAAATCCTGGCGGAAAACCTGGTGGAATTCCTAAAGGAATCCTTATAAAAATACCAGGAGAAATGCCTGGAGAAACCCCTGGAGTATTGTCTGGAGGAATTCCTTGACGAAATCTTTGAGGAATTTCTGAAGCAATTCCTGGAGGATTTCCTGAAGGCATGCCTGTATAAATTCCTGAAGAAATCTCTGGAGAATTTCTCGAAGACATCTCTAGACGAATTTATGGAGGACTACCTGCTCAAATTTCCGGAGGAATCTCTAGAAGGAATTCTTTGAGGAATCCCAGGTGGAATTTATGAAAGAATCCCAGGAGGAATTCCTGGAGATATCCCTGGCAGCATACCTTGAAGAATCACTGGAGCACTTTCAGGAGGCCTGGAGGAATTCCTGGAGGAATCTTTAGAGGATTTCCTGATGAAATTTTTGAAGGAATTCCTAGAGGATTCTCTAGGGAAACTCCTGAAGAAAACCCTAGAAAAATACCTGGAGCAATTCTTGGATAAAATCTTGGAAGAATGTCTGGAAGAATTCCTTGAGGAATGTCTTGAGAAATTCCTGAAGGAAACCCTGGAAGAATTCCAACAGAAACACCTGAAAGAACTCTAGGAGGGATGCTTGGAGGATTTCCTGGAAAATCCCTAAAGGAATTTCTTGAAAAATCTCCGAAAGAATTTGTGGCTGAATTTCTGACGGAATTCCTTCCGTAAAAATTTGGAAGGATTTGCTGGAGCAATTCAATTCCTAAAGTAATTGCTGAAGGAACTCCTGGAGGAATTATAAAATGAACTTCTGGAGGAGTCACTGGATGAAATAAAGAAATTTTAGAGGCATCTCTGCAGGAATTCTAAGAGAAATCCCTGGAAGCATTCCTGGAGGAATCCTTTTAGAGGTATTCTTGGAGGAATGTCTGGAGGGATTCCTCGAAGTATTCCTGAATGAAGAATTCCTGAAGAAATCCAAGCAGCAATTCCTGAGGGAATTCCAACAGGAGTTTCTGAAGAAATCGCAGAAGGAATTCTTGGAGAAATCTTGAAGGAATTCTCAGAAGAGTTTGTGAAGAAACTTTTGGAGAAATCCCTATTGCAGTTCCCGGGAGCAATCTCAAGAGGGAATCTCTAAACAATTCCGGAAAGGACTATCAAGAAGAATATCTGGAGGAATGCTAACAATAACCTCTTAAGTTTTTCCTGAAGTATCACAGAAAGAATTCCCACCTTGAGATAGAGATGACTTGGCAGAATTACCGACAAAAGTTCAAACCTGGGCAAACAGATTCGCTTCTGCGTCTTCGAATCATCGAGAGGTGCCACTTTGTTCTTGGTAGCTAGTAGGCATAGGCATACGGGAGAACCGTCAGTCGAAAGGCACCGCATGCCTTCTCAGAGGCGTCGCAGAACCCGTGCACTTCAATCGATACGAGACCGAAGGCAGGCGTCGCCTATCTTTGAATGCTGATCCATCTAACTAATCCATCTAGACTGTTACAAAACTCCTACCAATGTTGTTGCTGGAATTCACCTAACTGGTCGTCCCAGTTCTTGGATGAGTGCCAGAGGATTTGAACGAAGAGTTTGGCGAGAACTCGACCAGTCCTATCAATCCAAGAGGGTCGTAGAGACGAGCGGTGTCCGATAATACAATTCTTTGAGAAAGATCACGGAATTCGTAAAGCCCTAACGCAGCAGAAGAAGAATCCAGCGAAAGTGTGGGTTGTTCATCGCGAAGTTCTGATGATATTTTGGAGAAAATCGTTGGTGAACCCGATGTCCATTTCCGCAAGCTCATACCGGCGTAATTCAGCAACTGTAGAAGCTACTGACAGACTTCTTATCCTTCGTCCTTGTCGTCAATACTGGACAGCGTCTATGTAGATGTGCTTTGCTACAATCCGCGAAGCAAGAGAAAATTCGTCTGAACCATCCTCGGAAAACTGCTGGCAAATAGAGGGCAGATGCAATGTTGTGAACTCAACGCACTGTTATGAGTTCAACAGTGCGTAGAGGTTGCGAGGGTAAATTACACCACAGGATTCGTTGCCAAGGGTAATCCGCAGGGTTTATAACATTTTTTTTTTCGTTGTCCGCTATAATGACAAATCGGTGCATCCGAAAGCGCAAAATGATTGCCAGCAGGTCGTCTTGGATGATTGGGTCAACCATGATTCAAGGAGAATCCGCTATCTGTGGAGCAGGAGCCATCGAATAAAACCCGCAGTTTTGTTGTGGTACTGTTTGCCTTTTGCGATAGATAGTACGACGTATAGTTCGGCAGAGCTTTTTCGCGGCACACTCCCCGCATGTAGTTTAGCTCGCAAGGTCACGCTCTACCTGGTCCGCCCATCGTGCTCTCTGCGCTCCACGCCTTCTTGTGCCAATTGGATCAGTAGCGAACATCAACTTTGCAGGTTTGTTATCCGGGACTCTTGAAACATTCCCTGCCCACCGAATCCTTCTGGCTTTGGCCAACTTGTGGATGCTGGGTTCGCCGTAAAGTGCAGCGAGCTCGTGGTTCATCCTTCTCCGCCACCTGCACACCGCCGAAGATCGTCCTTAGCACGCGTCGCTCGAAAACTTCGAGTGCTTGCAGGTCCTCCTCGAGCATGGTCCATGTCTCGTGCCTGTAAAGGACCACCGATCTTATTAGCGTTTTGTTCATGGTGCATTTGGTGCGTGGGTGAATCTTTTTCGACCGCGATTTCTTCTGGAGCCCGTAGTAGACCCGACTTCCGCTGATGATGCGCCTCCGAATTTCATGGCTCACGTTGTTGTCAGCTGTCAGTAAGGATCCGAGGTAGACTAATTCCTCCACCAACTCGAAAGTATCCCCGTCTATCGTAACATTACTACCCAGACGGATCCGGTCGTGTTCGGTTCCGCCTACCAGCATGTACTTTGTTTTTGAGGCATTCACCACCAGTCCAACCTTTGCTGCTTCGCGTTTCAGGCGGATGTACAGCTATGCCACCGTTCCAAATGATCTGACAGTAATATCCATGTCGTCCGCAAAGCACACAAATTGACCGGATTTTGTGAAAATCGTTCCCCGGCTGTTGAGCCTGGCTCGTCGCACCACACCTTCCAGAGCGATGTTGAAGAGTAGGCATGAGAGTCCATCACCTTGTCGCAGTCCCCGACGAGATTGGATAGTTCACCCGAAACCCTTACGCAGTTTTGCACACCGTCCATCGTTGCTCTTATCAGTCTAGTCAGCTTCCCAGGAAAGCCGTTTTCGTCCATGATTTTCCATAGCTCTGTGCGGTCGATACTGTTGTATGCCGCTTTGAAGTTGATGAACAGGTGGTGCGTTTGGACCTGGTATTGACGGCATTTCTGGAGGATTTGCCGTACGGTGAAGATTTGGTCCGTTGTCGACCGGCCGTCGATGAAGCCGGCTTGAGTACTTCCCATGAACTCATTCGTTTTATTTGACAGACGACGGAAGATGATCTGGAATAGCACTTTGTAGGCAGCATTCAAAATAGTGATCGCCTGAAGTTCTCACATTCCAAATGGTCGCATTTCTTGTGAATGGGGCCGATTTCCCCTTCCTTCCACTCCTCCGGTAGCTGTTCAGTTTCCCAGATCCTGACTATCAACCAGTGCAGACAGATGACCAACTTTCCCGGGCCAATCTTGATGAGTTCAGCTGCGATACTATCCTTTCCAACTGCTTTGTTAGTTTTGGGCTGGTGAATGGCATCCTTAACTTCCCTCATCGTGGGAGTTGGTTCGTTTCCGTCCTCCGCTGCACTGGCGTCGTCGTGTCCTTCGTTGCCGTGGGCTCCCGTGCCTACGTTCTCCACGCCATTCAGGTGCTGATCGAAATGCTGCTTCCACCTTTCGATCACCTCACGTGTGTCCGTCAAGAGACCTCCGTCTTTATCCCTGCATATGTTGGCTCGCAGCACGAAGCCATTGCGAGATGCGTTGAGCTTCTGATACAACTTCCGTGTTTCTTGGGAACGACACAGCAGTTCCATTTCTGCGCACTCCGCTTTTTCCAGGCGGCGTTTTTTCTCCCGAAAGAGGCGGGTCTGCTGTTTCCACTTCTGTTTGTGGCGTTCCACGTTCTGTCGGGTGCCTTGCTGCAGCATTACCGCCCTCGCTGCGTTCTTCTCCTCCAAAACCGTTCTGCACTCTTCGTCGAACCATTCGTTCCGTCGATTCCTTTCCACGTACCCGATGGTGCTCTCGGCTGCGTCGTTGATGGCTGCTTTCACTGTCCTCTAGAGGGGCCTCATCGAGCTCGCCCTCGTCTGGCAACGCGGCTTCGAGGTTCTGCGCGTATGCTGAGGCGACATCCGGTTGCTTCAGTCGCTCTAGGTTGTACCGTGGCGGTCGCCGGTACCGTACATTGTTGATGACGGAGAGTTTTGGGCGCAGTTTGGCCATCACCAGATAGTGGTCGGAGTCGATGTTGGCGCCACGATAGATGCTGACGTCGATAATGTCGGAGAAATGCCGTCCGTCAATCAGAACGTGGTCGATTTGAGATTCCGTCTGCTGTGGTGATCTCCAGGTGTAACGATAAGGGAGGCTGTGTTGGAAAAAGGTGCTACTTATGGCCATACTTTTGGAGGCGGCGAAATCAATGAGTCGTAGGCCGTTTTCGTTCGTCTGCTGGTGGGCGCTGAACTTACCATTCGTCGGTCTGAATTCCTCCTCCTGGCCTACCTGAGCGTTTGAATCTCCTATGATGATCTTGACATCGTGGCTTGGGCAGCGATCGTACTCGCGTTCGAGCTGCGCGTAAAATGCGTCCTTGTCATCATCAGTACTTCCAGAGTGTGGGCTGCACACGTTTATTATGCTGAAGTTGAAGAATCGGCCTTTGATCCTCAACCTGCACGTTCTTTCGTCGATCGGCCACCAACCGATCACGCGCCTCTGCATATCACCCATCACGATGAAAACTGTTCCCAGCTCGCGTGTGTTGCCGCAGCTCTAGTAGATGGTATGATTACCTCTAAACATTCGCACCATGGATCCTGTCCAACACACCTCTTGCAGCGCTACGATGCCGAACCCGCGGTCCTTCAGTAGATCGGCGAGTATGCGGGTGCTCCCAATGAAGTTGAGAGATCGGCAGTTCCACGTACCGAGTTTCCAATCGCAAGTCCCTTTTGTTCGCTGCGGTCGTTGCCGTTGGTCTCGGTCGAACAGACGTGTTGAGATTAAATATTTGGAGTTTGAAAACCCGTAAAAAAACATTTGGAGTTTGAAAGGCCGTAGATAAGCTGAAGTGAAAGTTTGTGGAAGAAGCAGCATACTGAATAGTATCCAGGACCCCTTGTATTTTACCTTGGTGAAGTCCGTAGAGTGCGCGTAGTCGACCGAGACCCTTGCGTGGTCCTACCGCCTCTCAGTCAACCGCAGATCTCGAATCCTACACCCGAGACTGCAGAAGTAGGCCGCCTATCCTGCTGGATAGAACCGCCCATCACCGTACCGTTACCCGACGGTGAGTGAGCGCCGCCATTTTGCCCGGAGCTTCACGGCATCGTCAAGCCAGCGACCTCAAACGCTCGGCAGTTAGGCCACGAACGGATGCAAATGAGGAAGAGGAAGGAAGCCGTCGTAGTGTCGAGGGACGAGAGGAACGAGCCAGCGACGAGGAAGGAAAGTGGTGAAAGTGGTTGCGAAAAAGAAGAAGGGGCCCCGCCAACCGTAAAGGGAAGAAAGTAGACAGTAAGGTAGGAGATAGGCTGTAAGAAAGTGGGAAGGACAATAAAAGGTACCTGTGTGCACAAAAGTTTGAATAAAGTGGGGGAAGTGTGTTTGCAACTCGGTACTCAAGTGTTTTCTTGGTCGCGGTGAGTCAAGCGCGTATGCTGACCCTGAGGCAGTTGTAGAAGGTGTTATAAAACAATCTAGATTATGGGTGACGCGGCCTGACGGGCCTTATCACCAGGGGTTCCCCAGGCTTCTGGTCACGGCCACGGAAGTCTTATGGGGCGGGTAACAACCACCTCTTTTCCCAGGGCCGGCTCTTCGCTATAATACTGATCAGGGAACAAAGAAACACCGCAATTCACATTTCACAAGTTTATTGTTACCTTATCTGTGTGGCGTGTATGGTGTTAAGTGTGTATGCTGGCCAGCGTTGACGGGATCTCGGTATACTGCGGGCTGGTGGGCTTCTTCGCGTGGATGGATGGTAACGCGGGAACTCGGGCACAAGATGGCTGCCGGGTGGCGTGCCTATTTCTTCCACCGGCTGATGAACCGCTATCTCAATGGCCTTTGGGTTCCACGCTGTTTTTTCTCAGATTGGAAGTAATGGGCCCTATTCGAGACACGAGGGAGGTAGATCTTAGGGTTGGAGCACACTATCAGGGTAACTGCACTTCATACCTGACTCAAACTTCTTTGAAACACAATTTTCCACAATTTGTTTGAATGACTACGAAGCTACCGCTTCTCGGAACTCAGTAACCGAAATTGTAGGTTCTGATACAATCATTTTAGTTTCTGGGACACGATGTGATCACTCTGGACGTCAGATCAGAAAAGAAAGATCAACTTCGAAAGACCTTGCTCCAAACCCACTTAGAACTTTCCAATATCCTCATCCTCTTCCCGAAACTCCCACTTGCTCGTCCCTTGCATCTACATCCTTTCCATCTTTCCAATGCCCACCTTATCCTTCTGTCATTCCGAAATTTCCCATTTCATATATGTCATAGGTGTCATGTGTAAATATGTGAAGTAAGTTTACAAAATATTTCCCTAGTTCAATTTGGCGGTTGCTTTACTGGGAGTGGCTTACCTATAGACTTAATTCTATTTCAATCTACTAACTGTTATACGTACCCTATTGGGTAGCTATTCATGATGAACTCTAGTATGGCTATATCTCTCCTCTCATATTTAATTTACTCGCTTGCTCTGGATTGGGTTATAGGGTAAATGTACCAGAATGGTAACAAAGGAGGTCTCATTGATGCCGGATAGGGGGAGGCCCCATTAGTTACAAGGAGCAGGGCGTACAGCGATAATTAAGTGATACAGTACCACTACTAATCAACGTTGTGTGAATAAAAGCATAACATTTGTATTTAAGAAACATGATAACATCTTGTTGTTAAGCTATATCAGTGTAGTTGAATAAAATGATCAAGCAAAAGTTGTTAAACTTTAAATAAGCTACTTGTTCCATCGAAGATTATATGTGGAATAACGGCATCTTTACCTTTATCGGCAGCAGCTTGAATTCTATCATCATCAGAGCGCTATTAGACAGATGATGTGAATACCTAAGCAACTGTTTTCAAACTTTTGTACCATTGATTATTCAATGAGCAGAAATATGTTTAACAAACGTGCAGTTTCAACTGCATGAAACATTTATTCGCCATTTTGTTCAACATATACTTTTGTAAATTTGTCGGCGCCTTTGTAGCACATTAAATCAACTGGCATGCTTAATAATGATTTTGAATTGTTACTTGGGTTGTGCTCTCCCTTATGCACGGGCTTGGTGAGCACTATTTATTTGACTGGTTTTTGAAATTGAAATTTGAGAATGTTAAACTCTTCAGTTGAAACTACATGAAATTACCATGGCCATGCATTCTTTTGGGCGTTTAACGGTTTAGATTTCTGCCCCAATTTACAAGTGCTTGTTCTATTCTTTTTGAGTACCAACTGATAACAAATTTAGATGAAGATTTGAACTGTGATACACCTTGGGCGTTAACGGGTCAATATATCTTGGAGTTGTAAAAATTCCACCCAAAGTATTTGTGGTAAGGGATAATATGAAAGTAATAATATTTGTAAAGACAGGCAGATGAAGTATATTTAATAATAACTGCATTTACAGATTAGACGCGTTTCATTTATTTGGCTCGTTTTGGCAGCATTGAGGGCTGCGTCCTGTGAATAAACAGTATTTGAATTTGTGTAGAAACTCTCGATGGACGAAGCCAACTGTCATTCGCTCGAGAAACGGAAGAGAGGGAGAGAATGAGAGTGAGA